>NC_081536.1:33088510-33166010 GCF_030273125.1 Centropristis striata
TTAAGGCAACTTTCTGTTTGTTTTCTGACAGTAAAACTTTAAATTGAATTGTAAAAATGTTTTTTTTTTAAATAAAAACAGTAGATAGTCTGGAAGCAAAACTTGCCAAACACTTACCACCATTTTAAAGTAAAAAAAAAAAACATACTTATTATACACATATATATATATTATCCAATTTTTAAAAACAAATTATCTGTAAAATACTTTTCGACTTATAACCAAACTACCTTATCAGTCTTTAGTAAAGGTTGAAGGTGTTGGGAATTAAGGATGCCTCTTTTATGAACAAATGATGACCTTGCACAGGGCGTCAAATATGTAAATAAAAGGACATTATCATAAATACTATCCCTCCCATAAAGATATCAACTATGTAAGGATGAACCTGAGTAACGCTTGTGTTGATCTCACGGTTCAAAAGTGTGGTTAGATGGCAGTCAGAGTTATTAATAATTATCATAAAGAAGGTTCAGCTGCACAGTTGCGGACAGAGAGGGGCTCCTGAGGGTTGTAAAGGCAGCCCAAAAGATCCCTGGCTGCCCTCTAAAATCACTGATGGACATCTAGACCTCCCGTTGCCTCAGCAGAGCCAGAACCATCACTAAGGACAGCTCCACCCTGGCTCTGACCTTTGACCTGTTGCCCTCAGGGAGGCGCTACAGGTGCATCAGGTCAAAAACAAACCGTTTCAAGAACAGTTTCTTCCCAAAAGCAATAACAACCCTGAACTCTCATATGCACTGATTTTCATATGGACTTTATTACTGTGCAATATTTCTTCTTTTTTATTTAAATATACTATAGTTGGGAATGTGCAATAATTTGTGCAATAAATTGTCCTTCAACGTGCAATATATTCATGAACACTGCATAGCAACATATCTGCTTCTGGCTAATTGAATTGAAGACTGTGCACCTTACCTCCCTTTCTTGCCTATGCTTTACATTATATCGTATATATTTTTTCTTTACATTTACTTGCCTAAGTATACGTTTGTGTATGTTTATGTATATATCAGTGTTTCCCACACATAGACCACTCTGTGGCGCACCCCCACATAATGGAGACCGACCGCCACAAAATGATTCTGTTTTGTTTTTCCTCTCTAGGGGATTAAAAAAACTGTAGCGTCTGTAACGTTAGCCAACACACAGAAAACACCACATTCACATCAATAAATAAATGTTTTACAATGAACCAGGCCGGTCTCAGAGCTGTCAAGACTCTCCGGTAACGTTAAGGCATATTTAATGGTTTCCTTAACCCTCCTGTTGTCCTCGGGTCAAGGAAGGAAGAAGAGGGAAGGACGCAAAGGGAAGTAAAAAAGGATGGAGGAAAGAAGGAAGGAAAGAAAGAAGGATGGAGGAAGGAAAGAAGAGAGGAGGAAAAGGAGAAAGAATGGAAAGGAGAGAGAAAGGAAGGAGGATAGAGGAAAGAAAGGGGAGGAGGAGAAGAAAGGAAGGAAAAAATAAAGAAGGAAGGAGGGAGAAAAGGAGGGAGGCAGGAAGGAAAGAGGGCAGAAAGGAAGGAAGGAAAGAAAGAAAGAAAGAAGGGAAGGAAAGGGGGGGCGAGGGAAGGGAAGAAGGAAGGAGGATAGAGGAAGGCATGGAGGCGGGAGGGATGAAAGAAGGAAGGAAGGAAGGAGGAAAGGAGAGGAAATCAGGAGGAAGGAAAGAAGAGAGAAAGTAAAGGAGATAGCTGAAGGAGGAAAGAAAAGAAGGGAAGAAGGAGGAAAGGAAGGAAAGAAAGAAAGAAAGGATAGAGGAGGAAGGAAAGAAGGAAGGAGGATAGAGGAGGAAGGAAAGAAGGAAGGAAGGAGGAAAGAAGAGAGGAAGGCAGGAGGAAGGAGGAAAGAAGGAATAGTCAAAACATATTGGGTCAATTTGACCCGGAAGGACGGCAGGAGGGTTAAATGCCGTTAACGGGACGAGAGCAGTCTAAACGGCTGCTTCAAGCTAGCTACATCGAGGGTAGGTTCGCTTCCGGTTTTCAAAGTAAAAGCACAAATTCTAACCTTATAAAGGGCAACGGGCGTTTTATTTTTGTGAATGTAACCGGAAGTGCATTGCTCACGACGGCTAGCTTGAGTAGCACCGAATTCGTCCGAACAAAATAGTAAACAGCTGGTATTTAGACAAATTAACGACGCACTGGGGATCTAAACGGCTACTTTCTCACCTAGAAATGTTTGAAATGTCAATAAAGTGATATATTTAAAGAATTTAGGACTTTACCGGTGTCAGTAAAAAAAATAATTGCTATCTGGTCTGTGGGAAACACTGTATATTGTATATTTTTTATATTTAGATGTATTTTATTTATTGTCGCACTGCTTTTTGGAGTCAGCTCTCAAATCTCATTTTACATGTGTATAGTGACAATAAAGGCATTCTATTCTATTCTATAAATAATTATTAATTATAATAAATGATATGACTTGATTTGCTCTAAGTAATAGCTTGTTGGGGGCACCACTCTGGAAAACAGAGAAAAATATAGCCAATTCATTCAAATCAGTCTCATAAAGTTACTAAATTATCAATTTGGAACACTGATTATTAATTATGGATATCATTATAATCAAATTACCATATTAATATTTAGTAGTAAATGAGGTGCACTTATATAGCGCTTTTATCCAAAGCTCTTTAGGCTACACACTACGCTCATTCACCTGTTCACACACACACACATTCATACTGGTGTTAGCGGCTACCAGGGCACACTGGTGCCACCTGCCACCATTGGGAAATCATTCACACACCGATGAACGCAGCATCAGGAGCAATTTGGGGTTCAGTATCTTGCTCAAGGATACTTCAACATGTAGACTGCCATGGTCGGGGATCGAACCACCAACCTTCCGGTTACTGGATGAGCGCTCTACCAACTGAGCCACAGCCGCGTGAATCGTGAATTCTTGTCACAGCATATAGTTCATAGTGTACAACATTTCCAAAAAGTACTCAGAAAGTACTCGGTAAGGGGGCACGGTGGCGCAGTTGGTAGCGCTCTCGCCTCTCAGCTAGAAGGTCCTGGGTTCGCTGTGGGCGACCTCCATGTCTCCAGCGCTCGCGGGGCTGGTCGGTGTCGGCAAAAGCGCCTTTCTGTGTGGAGTTTGAGTTTGAGTTTATTTATTTAAAACAGGGACAATACATATTAATGAACATATACATGTAAATATGCAAGATTATAGCCAACAGCTAATTTCCATCTTTAGTCCCTTTGGCAGGTTGATGTCAATACCATAACCATAACAATAAAATCAGTAAAACATCGATAACAAGTTGGCAGTTGGCCTTCATGGCCAGAATGAGCAGGAGGAGAGAAAACGTGTCCTTGAGCACAATAGAACAGAAAAGAAAAGGAGAAGCAAGAACAATGAAAAGTATAGTGGATCATGGAACATACAGGCCAGGGGTCAGGGGTCAGGGGTCAGGGGTCAGGGGTCAGGGGACCAAACGTATTTCACTAGTGTTAAACGCTATGTTTATTATATCAAAGGGTTGATTAAAGTGCAGAGTGCTTAAGTGTTAAAGTGTTAGGTGCGTAATTATATTGCATGTTCTCCCCTTACAGGGACCTCTCACAACTCTCCTATAGTGCCTCCCTCTGGTCGGTTGGGGCGCCTGATGGGAGGGAGAGGAACCGGTGGGAATAACGTGAGACTCCCACGCGCTACGTCTGCGCTACCAGTCAGGTGACAAGAAGCGACCTCGGAGTCTCTTCCCTTGGAGGAAGCATGAGTCCAGTTCAGGGCTCTCCCCAGACTGACAGAGAGGTGGCGCCCAGGATCATGATATAGGCAATTGGGTGATAAATAAATGGGTTTTGTGGGATCGTGGGATAAGATTTTTATTTTAAAAAAGAAAAGAAAGAAAGAAAGAACTCAGTAGAAACATGCCTAGAGTGGACAGAGCAGAGAGGAGTGGGAGTCTTGAATTTTCTGTAAAAAGAGAGGTAAGAAAGATGCATGACTTAAGACTCATTGCCTGTCTTAAGTCATTGATGAAGTTGTCAAGTGTTTGGTACACCATGTGATTGTTGTGAGAGACTAATGTCTCTCAAAGGGGAGATGTAAACTATTCAGAGTATCAAAACATTGTTGGTGCCAAATGTTCAGAGCTCAGAATGCATGCCATTACCAAAAAAGGACATATATGAAGGGGACACAGAACTTTGGGTTTTACTGTGTGTGTGTGTGTGTGTGTGTGTCTCACAGCTTTAGTGATGTCACTGAACAATGTTTGGTTGATACGAAACAACATGCTGCCTTCTGATCTCTGAAACTACCGGTTCGACTCTGAACAATGGACAACACTTCATGGGACATCGGCCATAACAACATCACAGAGGGCTACAATGGCGATCAACAATTTTTGCTTTTGTTTCCTCTTTGGCCCAACTACTTTGACTTCAACATCACCTACTCTGAATACAACGACACTGACTACATCAACAACAATTTTGAGTTTTATTCACTCTTTGGCGGTTTTAATTATGGTAAAGTTGGATTCATCCTGTTTGTGTTGACATGTCTAGTTATTTGTCTCGGCCTTCCTTTGACCCTCGGGGCCATCTATGGTCTTTTGTCTCTGGTAAGAACATTATAACTGACAGTTGTTTATTTACTGTATGTGTCATGTCTCTGTGTCTGTGAGGGTCTTGATCTGGTTGGGCGACAGGTCTCAGGGGGTTGGGATGAAGTGTTTTACAGGAATAATATCTCTATAATTAAAATGTAAACCATCCTGATTGGACCCTAAACAGATGTTTATGCATGTTTTTGATTTCTGGATTACCGTAAAAATGATATCCTGACTTTTTATTCAGCAGTATCATGAAGTCACCTTTTGTTTTCCTGCAGGTGAGAAATGGTGAAGTTGCTCCGATCTACGTCATCAACCTTCTCACTTCTGACATCATTCAGTTCTGCTGTTTGATCACTGAGGTGGCACAGCCTGAACACCCAGAGATAATTAATGTCTTCAGCTATATTTACGACTACAGTCTGTTGGTCAGTGTTGGCTTCATGGTGGTCATCGCTCTGGAAAGGTAGCTACCTGTCTATCCAATATTAGGGTGACCATGTTTTGATTTTCAAAAAAGAGGACAATCGGCACGGCCTCGAGACACAAATTCAGACAGGCTTCTCGGAGGTTGATGAACATGCTTTATTATGCTCAAATTATAATAATTTTTATGCTTAAAATCAGTGGCGGTTCTACACAGGGGCCTCCAGGGGCCACTGCCCCTGTAAAGAAGCCTTTGGCCCCTGCTGTGGCCCCTGTGTCAAATTAATAATAAAATGATCAATTTATAACAATGAACAATGAAACAATTCGAACCTTTTTTTTGTTCAAACAATATCTCATTGTACACAAAAGAAACCCAGAATGTGTACATTGTATAATAGTTTAACTCTATGGAGTCTTATGGGGCTATTTTGTCCATTTATGAATCCTTTTCATGTCTTTACATGTCTTTGTAAGTCATTTTGTGTCTTTTTTGGACATTTGTGTCTTTTTTGTGTCTTTTTTGGGTAATTTTGTGTCTGTTGTTGTGTCATTTTTAGTTATTTTGTGTCTTTTTTGGTCATTTTGTGTCTTTTTTTGTCATTGGTGTCATTTATGTTTCTTTTTTTGTGACTGTTTTAGTTATTTTGTGTATTTTTTTTGGTCATTTTGTGTCTTTTTTGGTCATTTTGTGTCTTTTTCAAGACATTCAAAGATTTTGAATGCTTAAATATCATCTTTGCCATTCTTTCATGTGCTAATGTGCCCCTCTGATTAAACACTGGCCCCTCATTGGCCCCCACAGTAAAATTGGTCTAGAACCGCCACCGTGCAAAATTAACTTCTGTAATAAAATAAAATGAAATCTGTAAAAACTTGTAACAAAATAATAGCTCTCGCAGACTCTTTTCAAATAAATGAATAAATAATATGAAATAATGTTCTAAATATGAACTCTTCTGTTAGAAAATCTAGCTTCAACAATATATCTCTTAATAACTGCAATAAGATCAATAATAGCTGTTGTGGTGTTTCACAGTATGAAATGCCATTGCACCTTCCGCTGCATTTACAGCATCCTCTGTTTTCCCAGAACAAAGAACTCAGTCAACTTTGCAGAGGAACTCTCACCTCGCACAGCTTTTTTATGTTTTTCGGTGTCCATGTGAGCTTTGAGATCTCCAACACCTTTATTAGACACTGAGACATATGTGCCAGCTTTGCACACGGTGCACTCCGCCTCCCACCTGTCCCGACCTGGTCCCAACCGGGAAGGTACGTCAGAATTTTTTTTTGCAGTTCATCTATGAAGCTGCACTTACGCTTCGGCATTTCCCGTGCAATGCTGCTCCGCTGTTCGATCTGCCCTCTGTCTGCTCTGCCATCTGTGTGTGTGTGTGTGTGTGTGTGTGTGTGCGCGCGCGGCGCTGACCGGCCCACAAGGCAGCCTCTTGGTAATTACGTCTCGCAGAATTGTATGCAAAGCGCCGGTCAATTTACGTGCACGTGTACTGGTCCTATGAAAAACAGTGAACACTGAACATTTTCGTGAATTTATAAAACCCGGCCGGACGCCCCGGACAGGACGTAAAAAGTGGACATGTCCGGGCAAAAGAGGACGATTGGTCACCCTATCCAATATGTGTGAAGCTTCAGTGTCTGATCATTGTATCTCTGTAGAACTCTGAAGCTGTCTGTCTTGTATTTCAGGTATTTGGTCGTCGTCCACCCACTGTGGTACCGCTTCAGACGAACCATCAAGTCCTCTGTGCTGGTCTGTGTCCTGGTCTGGATCCTCCCTGTTGTCCAGTTCCTCACTAAGCGTTTCTCTGATAATTACAGGGTTTCCTTTGTCATTGTCACCATCTTTTTCCTCCTTCCTCTCCCGCTGCTCATATTCTTCCTGATTGTGACCCTCAAAGCCCTGTATGCTTCCATCTCGGTCCCGACTGACGAAAAACGACGAATTACAGGAATGTTGATCCTGGTCCTGCTGATCTACACGCTGCTGTTCCTGCCTTATATCACTCTGTTTGTGTACCGGTACCTCCGATATTACGATCTACAATCCAACCGACATCTTGACCTTCTCTATGAACTGGCTCCTATGTTTGTTAAGTTGAGTCCTCTGGCAGACTTAGTTCTGTATATGTTGATGAGGAAAGGGACCATACGCCAGCTTTCAGCCTGTTTGTGTCACTGCAGAACAGACAGCAATGAAATCAGATCTGTAACTGTGAATGATGTCAACATGTCTACAGAGAGAGATGGGGTGAGAGAAGGGAAGAGAACAGAAAAACGACAGAAAAATAGAAAGAATCCAGACATCCAGATATCTTAATAGTAGGGGTGTGCATTGGCACTGCCCTCACAATTCGATTCGATTACGATTCACCAGGTAACGGTTCGATTCAATTCGATTCTACGATGCATTGCGATGCATCACAATTATACTGCACACAACAAGGGACATTTTTCGTCAGTCATGAGGCAATACAAGCAGTCAGATAGGCCTAATAACAATAGATTTTATTGGCTATATTTTGAAAAGATGGCAAAATAAATCTCCTGCCTGAGTTCATCTAAGAGTAAGGAAAGAGAAATGCCTCCTCCTGCCATAAAAAAGGAACCTGCTGAGGTGAAATTTACATCAGCTAAATGTCCCTGAGCTAGGGAAGACGTTAGCGCTATCCCACCTAGCTAGCTATCGCTAGTTTTCATGACGCAAAAATGTAACGTTAACGAGTCGACTTTAAATAGGCAAATACAATGGTAATTACCTATCAATAGTACTTTCTATAAAAACGTAAATGTTAAGTTCTGTCAAATACTACCACATACTTCAGTCACAACATATCAAAACAGCTTGTCCCGCTAGCTTACCTGTGCTGCATCAACACATGGCTCATTAGAATATTTAAATTAGCCATGTGTTTACTGGAACTTTGACAGGGGCGCAAAGGCCACCTGGGCCGTAAATTGAACATTTTTTCACAGGGCATCAAGGCCAGAGTGTGAAATTCCCACCCTGTCCCCCACAACTTTCCACTGGAGGACAGGAAATAAACATAATCGATTATGGCACTTTGCCGCATCGATGCTGAATCGTGCATGCCCCGCATTGCGATGCATCGCCGAATCGATTATTGTTGACACCACTACTTAATATAAGATGTTTTTTAGTAGGAGGCATGGTGGTTTTGAAGATGTTAATCCTCTGGGGTCTATGATCACTCTGGCTGAAACTTTCTACAGTTTTTTGTTTGACGTTCCGAGGTCATGTAAAACCAAAGATATGATCGTTTTAATTTGATAGTACAAAAATACTTATTCAAGTGTAAAAGTAGGATGGGACAAGGCAGGTGTGGCATTCTGTAAAAATGGAAAAAAGGGCTCTAATCATCTAACACTGTTCCTATAAATAAACATGTTTTTATGGTCATTTTTTGTGTATAGTTTTTTTTATATTTGAATTTTAACTTTATATGTTCATATTTGCTACCTATGTTTACATTCTTCAGGTCTGAAACAGTTCATTGAGCATATTTGTGGTTTTTATTGTCATAAATAAAAATAAATATTTTTATTGCAGATTTCAGGATTTTTGTGTATTTTTGCGCTCAATATGTTAATAAAGTAGGTTAAAGTGAAAAATAATAGTCAGATCATGTTGAAGTTGTGCTGAGAAAATACCAAATACCAAACATGAGTATAGTAAATATTATGTGGTATATAAAGGGCAAATAGGCTCAGACCCCAGAGGGTTAATCAGAGCAGCTGTTTTGTGTTGGCCATGTGGATGAAATGTAATCACAGTGTGTGTAGTTTTACATGAAACTTTACATTTTCTGGAAATGTAATAAAGAATCAGTTTCTTGACAACAATGTGAATGTTTGTTTTTGACTAACTGACTGAATGAGGAAAAAGCCTGGCAGCTTTGTTTTTACAGCACATCTGAAATATAGAGTGGTGCCCCATTTCAAGGTGACTTGAGTAAATCAAGTCATCCCATATTGTTGTTAATAATTCTGACAGCTATCTAAACCCCTTTTGAACCCTTACATTATTTTAGTACCTCAGTATGAGGGATAGCATTATTAGATATTGTGCATCCTGTTGACTCCACCTATGTCACATACAATAATTTATAACCCCGCTGTTACCTTCATTGTCCATTTAATGTTGCAAATGTATGAGTAATATGCCAACCTATTCTATTAAAAGTATTCCAAATTCCTTTACTAACCATTACTAAGTATTAATATGGGAATTTGGTGATAATTATTGAGTGAATTGTTAATCAAAGTTCCAAATTGATAGTTTTTTTTTTTATGTGACTGATTAAGTTAAATTGGCTTTTTTCCCCTGCTATACAGAGTGATTTTTGAGGTAACTTAGAGCAAATCAAGCCATATCATTTATTATAAATAGCTAAACATTGAAACACAGTGGTGCTCAGGTTCGAAGCATATGTAAATCCCAACAGATGTTGCTTCCAGTAGTCACATCGCCCTCGTAAATACTTCAATTCCAGCATTTACATTATTTACAGTTTAAACTGTCTTTTAGAACACCTAACAAGGAACTGTTTGGCCCTAACCTTAGAGAAATGCTGTCGGAGGACAAATTCAACGAAATTGCAGAATTTATTTTTTTTTACAACAGTGAACCTTACAAAGTCCCGCAACCGGTAGGGTCGCCATTTAACGAAACGCTCCTCTGCGTTTGAAATGAACGCAAAATTGGATTTTGGCATGCATTATGAAATTGCATGCAGACCACACTGTGCTCACGATGCTCTATGAACCATTCTTATATGGTCAGAGATAAATTATAAGCCACATAATGTAGCCAGTGTGGATAATGTACTTTTTATGAATGCAAGTATAAATCCTCAAAGGGCAGCAGTGGTCTATAAATTGTTCTCTGACTCTTGTGGTGATAAAATATTGATATGAAGCTCAATTTTGAGTATGTTGATGTGGATGTGTTAATGTGTGTTAATAGTTTTATGATAAATAATAAATATAGCAGGTTCTGATCATCCCACAGAAATTTCAGGCTAAAAAGTTAAACTCTGTCCTTTCCGAGAACAGATCATTTTCGTGGCTCAACCACTGGCATCCACATGGGACAGTATGTGTGTGTTGTGATTCCCCAATGATGGAGTTGTAGCAGCGGGAGGTTTTTGGGTGTCTGACGGCAACAGAAGGGATCTTTCAGCCTAAGTACATACAGTACATTCAGGGTGTCTCAAGATTTAGGAAAATACACTTTTATTGAACATAAGCCTGTTGCCAGTAACACGGTCCTACTGTAAGCTATATCTGTCATTTTGTGGATGTTAAAACTAATATTTAATGACCTTATTTGAATATCAACTTATCCCACTGTCACTATTCAACCACTGTAGTTCTACCAAAACTAGATTTACGGAGTATTGACGAAAAAAGACGGAGCACCAAGACTATGAATGCATTGGTTTTGTCACTTGATGACTTATTTATTTGGGTTGGTTGGTCCGTTTGAAATGAACTCTGATGCATTTTGTCGGTTAGTCCATTTGGTTTCTGTTGGTGTAAGTGCTTATGCCGATATGTTAGCCATTGGGATATGATAACAAAAAAAGGACTATCCAATATTTCATTCTACAGACTAATAAAGAGGAAAATAGACGTCAGAAACCGTTAGCAGCAATTCAGAGGGCAGAGTGGACGCCGACCAGAAGTGGTCACCTGTGTAGCTCACAATTTGTCCCAAGTGATTCCCAACGAAATATAACGTTAACATGTCGGAATACAACTCTCATTAGCTAGCTTGTTAGCCTGTGAGCTAATCATGTGTCAGTGAATATGTTCATACGATAGAGGAGAAGAGGGAAGTCCTGTAAAAATGTAAAAATACTGTAAAAATGGTGTTTCTGTCGAGTCAGAAACAAACTACTGAATGTTGGGACCACAGGTAGACCACAAAATGGATTTCGTTCATGTACATATTGGAGACATGTACATACTTTGGAGGGTGGTTTCAGATTTTTGCGCCTTTAAGCCCCCAAAACGCCGTCACCGTCTAAACGAAAGGCACTTCCGATAAAATATTTTGTTGTTTTCACCCGCGAGCGTCCTCGTGTAAACGGGGCCTCAGTCTCCTAGGAATCAAATTGCATTTTAATTGCCCCATGGGTGAGAAGTTGAAGATTTCCTGAAACTGCACTTTAGATTTTTTCCGTGGAAAACCCCAAGCGCAGGTGCACTGGTGAGTCCTTCTTTAATGTTGACAGCAGACAAAGATTGCACACATGAGTGCAGCTGCATGAGAACGCGCCTCACCAAGTCCTGCCTTGCATGTACAGTGGGCCATGAGCACTGTCCCATCCTCTTGGACCCCAACCCATGGCTGGGTGGGGGTCATGTTGATGGCCTGGCAATCTTTCAAGAAGTGAGAATTAAGCCTTTTAGTAAAAGGCAATGGTGGAACAAGTATTCGGATCTCTTGCTTAGGTAAAAGTACTAATACCACACTGCCAAATTACTCCAGAGGGCGGCTCAGTCGAGGGTGCAGCTACCAAAGCTCTTTGTGCCTTGTTCCAAGAGCCCAGCGACTGATCGATCACCTACTGCCTAATGTGCCAGCTCATGACTACGGCCTTCCAGATCTCACAATCCTGCCCCATAGGTTTTAATCCTGGATGTTAGAGTGGATTCCCTTCATGGAAGACACCTGTGCATCACTATTTAACGTGGGGAGGCTTGTGCACGGACAGCCACCACACAGTCTTTGACAGATCTGGGTCAGGATCCGATGGCATGGAGTCCAAGACTACTCGGATCCCATTCCTGCTGCAGCCTTTATCCACATCCTCAGCTGATTCGATTCTCCGCTAAAGAAAAGCCATCATCCGCTGCCTGTTTCACTCAGTGCGTTTGCATGTTGTTTAATCAAACTATGCTTAAAAGTCGATTTTGGTTTCTAATCAGACTTCGGTCCTTGTCCCAGTTTACATGCTACTGAGGAAATCGAATAACTGACGTCCTCCTCCTCAACACTGGGTGGTGATATGCGTTGTTTCAGCAGGTGAACATGGCCCCCTTTCCAGTTGACCTCAGTTTGACACTTTGTGCTATCGCTACTGGTTCAAGTGTCATGTACTTTATCCATTGCCTCCCCCTCGACCTCACCATCATGGGCGACCCCACCATGATCGTAACTCCTGAAGGCAGTGGCGGTTCTAGACCAATTTTACTGTGGGGGCCACGGAGGGGCCAGTGTTTAATCAGAGGGGCACATTAGCACATGAAAAAATGGCAAAGATGATATTTAAGCATTCAAAATCTTTGAATGTCTTGAAAAAGACATAAAAATGACACAAAATGACCAAAAAAAGACACAAAATGAGAAGACAGAATAACAAAAAAGACACATAAATGACACCAATGACAAAAAAGGTACAAAATAACTAAAAAAGACACAACAACAGACACAAAATTACCAAAAAAAGACACAAAAAGACACAAATGACCAAAAAAGACACAAAATGACTTACAAAGACACGTAAAGACATGAAAAGGATTCAAAAATGGACAAAATAGCCCAATAAGACTCCATAGAGTTAAACTATTATACAATGTACACATTCTGGGTTCCTTTTGTGTACAATGAGATATTGTTTGAACAATTTGACACAGGGGCCACAGCAGGGGCCAAAGGCTTCTTCACAGGGGCAGTGGCCCCTGTAGGCCCCTGTGTAGAACCGCCACTGCCTGAAGGCACCACTAATCAGCTTCTCAGGCCCACACAAGCTTCTCCACCGCGACAAGGTGGCAATCTGGGATTTCTAATTCTGGTCTATATAAATACAATTTAATTTAATTGTATTGAAATTGACCTAACGACATTGGTTGTCCAGATCAAGCAGGATGTATAATAAACAAAGATGATCACAAGTCTTTGTTTTGGTCTCTTTTAGAACAGTGCAGGAGTGGTTTTGGGGTCATTGGAGATTGAGAACTTAGACCCTAAACCAGTGGTATTAAACTCACGGCCCTCAATAGGGTGCTGGGTGCCTCGCCAAATATTTTCTATTTCACAATGTAAACTAACTGATTTTATCATTGTTTGGACTCTTGTAATAAAGTTGATCAGGTCACACAGAACAACCACAGAGAGAAGCAGAAGGGATGTAAAGAAACACAAACAGACGCACAATCACCACAAAGACATGCCAAAAATACAAAGTTATGCAGAATTACTACAACAAGGGTTAGGGCTAGAAAACTAAAAAACTGCACAAAACAACCACAAAGAGACAAAAAACTAAAAACAAGATTTAAAAAACTACAAAGAGACACACATCATGCATCTATTCTTGGCACCAAGTGTGCAGCGTTCCACTGGACTGCTGTCGCCACACCCACTCTCCTCCTGAGAAGAGGAGGTGAAGATTAATATCAATCTGCTGCACTTCATCACTCGTCATATTTCCTGTGAGTGTTTGGATGCAGAGAATAAACATCAGACGCTGGTGGAGAGAACTCATTCTGGTCGTCCGGCAGCTTTCACAGGTACATTTTGTGATGTTACTATTACCTTTAATGTAGAGATCATTGTTATTGATGATATAATTTAATTTGATTCTATTCCCTACAATTTCTCTATTAAATTATGAGGATTTTAAGTTTGTTGTAATATAAGGAAGACAAAAATAACTTTGTAAGAACCTCTAAACTGATCAAACATGAAACATTTTGAATTTAAAAGTCCATATAGCTAAAACATGCTTAATATAAAAAAAAAAAATGATATTACCATTATCTTTTGCATTTTTCCAGGACATGATGACAACTGAGATTTGCAAAAGAGTTTGGTGTATGATTAATGAAGATGTGTTGTGTAACCCATGAGAATATGAATCAATTACTGTGAATAAACACATAAACAACACACAGATATGAAACAACATGCTGCCTTTCTATAACCTGATCTCTGAACCTTCAGGTTTCACTCTGAACAATGGACAACACTTCACAGGTCAACAGCCTCAATGACACAACCAGCAACTACTCTGACTACAGGAAGCAGTTCTGTTTTTGTCCTCTCCTTGGCGATCCCAGTTGTGATGCAGTTGCGATCATCCAGTTTGTGGAGTCATGCCTCGTCCTTTGTATCGGCCTTCCTTTGACCCTCGGGGCCATCTATGGTCTCTATTCTCAGGTAAGAACATTATAAATGACAGTTGTTTATTTACTGTATGTGTCATGTCTCTTGGGGTCTTGATCTGGTTGGTTTACAGGTCTCAGGGGTTTTTACCAGAATTATTGACTCTATAAATAAAATGTACACAAACCTGATTGGACCCTAAACACATACAGTGACTCCATTCAGTCTTCTCTTAAACTCTAAAGATTAATGGCTCCATTTAACTTCAAGAAAACAAAAAATAATTTTCAGGTTGGTAAGATATTTGTTCCAGATTATTTGTGATTTTAATTGTTTAATAAAGGAAGGTGTGACAGTTTGTAGATATCAATAATCTTCAGAGGAAGAAGCCCACTGACCACCATGAGCTTAATGCTGTTGGTTTCTTGATGACTATAAAAATGATCTCCTGACTTTTTATTCAGCACCATCATGAGTAGGGATGGGTACCTTTCACATTTGAATCGATACGTACCGATACTCGGTACCTGGGAATCGGTACCGGTACTCAACGGTACCGATTTTCGGTACTTTTGCGTAACATATTTATTTCTCAAAATATAAACTTTAAAAAATATATCAAAACAATATAAAATCCAGGATGAGCTGTGCTTTATTGTTGAGCGAACGTGCATTTTGTAACATGAAGGTTGCAGTGTTATCAAAGAATGCAGAGGAGCTCTCTCAGGTGGCAAAGCACGGAGGAGAAAGAAAAAAAAGGTTGCAAGTGCACGTGTGATTTGTTGTGATGACGTCGTAGCCGTGCGGCGCAGCACCGGTCAGACAGTATTGTGGGCGTGGCATGGTTGGAATAAACAAAGTTGAGTCAGGCTGCTCTGTGCACATATCGAGGATGACGCAGGAGTCCGAGGGATTTAATTTCAGCGAGGCGGTTTGGAGTAAAGTGGCAGGTAATATTCCTGAGTTGAAGAGCGAAGTATTAGCGGAGGACCAGAGATGCAGCAGCTAGCTGCTAGCTGCTAATGACTAGTCTACGGATGAATGGAGAGAGCAAACGGAGTAAGAAAGGTCCAATCTGGAGGCAGACGAAGGCCAAGCCCGGGTAGAGACATTGGAGAGATAGTAGCTGGCGTCTAGAAGACCTAGAGCCGGCTGTTGGTCTCTGCTCCGCGGTGGAAGAGGGCAGCAGCTAGCGGCCGCGGTGAGCAGACAGGACCAGACGAGGAGGTAAATAAATTTAAAAAAATAGTGCGATCGTCAGCACGCTTGTTAATCAAAGACGTCAAATGAAAACAGGTTGAAATCAATGATCAGTTTAAAGTTAATGCCGTTTAGGTACCGAAACATGGTACCGTTTGATTTTACATGAATCGGTACTCGGTAGTACCGACGGAATTCGGTCGGTACCTATAAAAGTACCGAATTCGGTACCCATCCCTAATCATGAGGTGAACCCTTCACCTGGACCGATGCTTTTGTTTACACCTAAATACCTGCAGAACTAATGACATCATCATCATCATCTGTCAGTCAAACACATAATTAACAGGATGTGTCCTTCTCTTCTGTGTGCAATCCTCCATGAAATGCAAATGTACAGTAATGTGCAACACAGACGTGAGTCAAAGTTCAACTCCAGTCTGTGTGATAAATACAGCTCATGTTGTTTGGCTCAGAATGCTTCATATCTGTGTGTGAAAACATCTGGCCCTCAGTCTCTTACTGCAGTGATTGGCCCCAGTGTCAAATGTGATTTCTTCCACAGCACAACAGAGTTATTAACTGTTATTAATATTAATAATAATAAATAATACATTCATACAAAGTGCTTTACAATGAAAACATAACATGACATAAAGAGACAGAAAATTAACATAAAACAGAGATAGATGCTATAATGGAAAATAAGATAGAAAACAAAACTTGATAATAATAAAAAAATAACGTTGAAAATATTAAAATCATAGATGACATATTTGGGAGTTCAGAACATGTTTCAGCTGCTTGTTTCCTTTTGTTTTCCTGCAGGTGAGAAATGGTGAAGTTGCTCCGATCTACGTCATCAACCTTCTCATCTCTGACCTCATTCAGTTCTGCTGCATGATCGCTGAGGTGGCACAGCCTAAGGACAGGGACGTGTTCTATTATGACTACTGGGAGATATTTTCGGTCTTCTACTATATTTACGAGTACAGTCTGGTGGTCAGTATTGGCTTCATGGTGTGCATCGCTCTGGAAAGGTAGCTACCTGTCTATCCAATATGTGTGAAGCTTCAGTGTCTGATCATTGTATCTCTGTAGAACTCTGAAGCTGTCTGTCTTGTATTTCAGGTATTTGGACGTATTCTGCAGGCGAACCATCAAGTCCTCTGTGCTGATCTGTGTCCTGGTCTGGATCCTCCCTGTTGTCATCTTTTTTATTCCCATTATTTTCTTTATCTCATTATATTATGATAATTTCAGGGTCCTTGTTGTTGTTTTCATCATCTTTTACCTCCTTCCTCTCCCGCTGCTCATATTCTTCCTGATTACGACCCTCAAAGCCCTGTATGCTTCCATCTCGGTCCCAAATGACGAAAAACGACGAATTGCAGGAATGTTGATCCTGTTGCTGCTGAATTACACGCTGCTGTTTCTGCCCGACATCATTGTGGATGTGTACTTGTCTGATGACCTTGACAACCCACATAATAACCCTCTCGTAGACCTGGCTGCGATGTTTGTTAAGTTGAGTCCTCTGGCAGACTTAGTTCTGTATATGTTGATGAGGAAAGGGACCATACGCCAGCTTTCAGACTGTTTGTGTCGCTGCAGAACAGACAGCAATGAAATCAGATCTGTAACTGTGAATGATGTCAACATGTCTACAGTCAATTCAAGTCAGCAGAGAAATATGGAGAGAGAAGGGGAGAGAACAGAAGGAGAACTATAGAAAAATAGAAAGAAAACAGACAGAGACAGATTCTATCATCTACTGATATGATTTACAGATTATAAGAAGCTTTGTCCTGACTGCTGTTGGGGTTTTCATACGCCTCGAACCTGAGCAGCACTTGAGCATCTCACGGTTCAAAAGTGTGTTTAGAATCAGAATTCTTCATAATGATCATAAATAATTATTAATTATAATAAATGATATGGCTTGATTTACTCTAAGGCACCTCTAGATGGGGCACCGCTCTGTAAAACAGAGAGAAATGAGCCAATTCAACTAAATCAGTCTCATAAAGTTTCTAACCCAGGGCTGGCCAATTTGGGGCCCGCGGGCCAAAGTTGGCCCGCGGCCGATTATTTTTGGCCCGCTGCCCATGCTCAAATTGTTAATACTTTTAACTATTATTATGTGCCAGCAGTCGGACTATCTCTTTTAGTATTTATTGTTGCACTTCTTCTCCTGACCACAAATTAACATTGTATTACATTGGGGTTAGGGTGGCGCTGTTGAGCTCCCATCAGCTTAAATCCGACCGGCCGTGACCACAGAGTGAGAAGATCTTCTTCTTCTTCTTCTTCGTCTTCTAACGGCGGTGCTTAGCAACCAAGAGTGAGAAGATGCTGTGATGGAGCACGGGAGGCAGTGGCACTGTGATAAGAGGAAGTTTAAAAAAACTTGGGAACATGAGTACTTTTTCACAGAGATTGATTCCGTGGCAGTATGTTTGATTTGTAAGCAGAGAGTTGGTGTTTTAAAAGAATATAATCTTCGTCGCCATCACGAAACGCGGCATTCCGATCAGTTCTCAAAATACACCGGAGATGAGAGAAAGGTAAAGGCTGGAGACCTGTTAGCAAAGCTAACTTCCCAGCAACGCACCCTTCTACAGCCCTCAACTGAACAGGAGAATGCCACTCGGGCAAGTTATCGTATTTGCTCCCTCATTGTCCGAAGCGGACGACCTTTCGCGGTGGGTGATTTTGTGAAACAATGTCTGACAGTCGCTGCTGACACCGTGTGCCCAAATCAGACGCGGGCTTTTTCCCACATTAGTCTGTCACGGAACACAGTCACGCGACGTGTTGAGGATATGGCCGAAGACATTCGGCGCCAAATTGTCCAGAGAGCAGGTCAATTTTCTGCCTTCTCCATCGCATGTGACGAAAGCACTGATATATCAGACTCAGCTCAGCTGTTAGTCTTCCTGCGAGGAGTGAATGAGGACCTTGAAGTGTGTCAGGAACTCGCGGGCCTTGAAACACTGAAAGGGACAACAAAAGGCACAGATGTTTTTATGGCAGTGCAGCGAGTTATGGATAGGAACAGCTTGAAGTGGGAAAACCTATCAGGTATCACGACAGACGGAGCCCCGGCTATGGTCGGTAAGACAGCAGGTCTCACTGCACTTGTGTCAGACAAAGTCCGCGAGTTTGGTGGGTCGGTATTAAAATACCATTGTATTTTACACCAAGAACAGTTGTGTGCCAAATCCATCAGCCTGAAAAACGTGATGCAAGATGTCGTTGCCATCGTGAATAATATTCGCTCAAAGGCGCTCTCACACCGCCAGTTCAAAGCTCTTCTGGATGAGATGGATGCACAGTACGGAGATGTGCTGTACCACCAGGAGGTCAGGTGGCTGAGCAGAGGAAAAGTTTTACGGCGTTTTTTTGAACTGCGTGAGGAGATCGGGGCTTTTCAAGCAACGAAGAAAAACAGCATTCAAGTGCCTTCCGACAAACACTGGATTTCCGACCTGGCTTTTCTCGTGGACATTACAGAGCTACTGAATATCCTGAATCTTCAGCTTCAGGGGAAGGACCAGATAATCACTCAGCTGTATGATCACGTCAGAGCCTTCAAGCAAAAACTCCTGTTGCTCAGCAGACATCTCTCAACAGGTAAGGTCTGATTTCAATACTGTAATGAACAAAAAATAATGAATTAGGCTTATTGTTGTTAAAATTAGGTTGCTTCATTAAATGGAGCACTAATTTCTTGCATCTTACATTATTCCCTTTTTCTTTGTGTCTCTACATTCAGGAAATTTGGCACATTTTCCAAGCCTCAGAGACGTTGGGTTGATGGAGGAAGACAAGCCAAAATACCTTGACATTCTCAGCAATCTCGTGGTGGAGTTTGACAATCGCTTCAAAGATTTTCAAGAAAATGCAACAGCATTTGAGCTGTTTGCACAACCCTTTTCTGTACCTGTGGATGCAGTCAGTGAGGAGCTTCAAATGGAACTTCTGGAACTTCAGGCTGATTCAGACCTCCATAGCAAGTTCAGAGATCTTACCTTACAGGACTTTTACAGACGTGTTCCTGCACACAGGTATGCCAAGATCCGCAAACATGCACAGGTGATGCTGTCCCTCTTTGGAAGCACATACGTCTGTGAGCAGGCTTTCAGCCTGTTGAATCTCAATAAGTGTAAGCTGAGAAATGCACTGTCTGACTCTCACCTACATGACATTCTCACTTTGTCAGTAAGTCAGCTGGAGCCTGATGTTGAGAGACTTTTAAAAACCAAGGGCAGGCTTCATGTCTCCCACTGACAGGCCTTCTGCATGCTACTGAGGGTTACATGCCTAAAAATTACTGTTCAAGGCAGTGATGAATGTAGCATTTTTGTACCAAATGTCTGGTGATAAGAGTATTGTTGCACATTTTTTGCATGTTCTGCTCTGTATGGTTAATGTTAATACAGCCCAGTGATCATAAGAAAGAAAATCTAAAGCTGTTGCACAATTATATTGCTATTACTTATCTTATCTTATCTTAACTTATATTACTTATCAAATTATTGTTCAAGGCAGTGATGAATGTAGCATTTTTGCACCACATGTCTTTCTATGAAAAAAGTATTCCTCTGTTTTTTTCAAGCACATTTTTCAAGCATATTTTTCTGCTTTCAATAAACAGAAGTGTTGATTTTCCAAATTACTTTGTATGACTGTTTTTGCACAGTTTTATCATAGGCATATTTAATTTAATGCACCGCAATATGAATGTATAATTTTGGCCCGTGACCCTCCAGCCCGAGCCATTTTTGGCCCTCCACTGAGAAGAATTTGGGCACCCCTGTTCTAACCTATCAATTCGGAACTCTGATTAATAATCATAAAACCATAAAGATGGTGTAGGGGAGGACGGCCTTTTCCTGCCTTGGAGGACGAAATACTTTGTGCTTACTTTTAATTCTTCTTCAAAGCTGTAAGTCTGTAAAAAAAAGTGATTTTAAAGTATAATGCATGTGATTTAATGTGCCAGATGGCTCCTGTTGCAATTGAAGCAGTTGAGAGACCTTCTGTCGTGATCTCTGGGCTGACTGCTGTTATAGAAAGCCTCACTAATCAAAACCTTGATGCACTGTGTTGGTGTGGCTATATTCGGATCGGCCACAAGCAGGAAAATCAGAGAGCAGTTGGAAGTAGATCTCAGCACAGACCCAAGCCTGTCCTCTGAGGCCTTTGTGTCCAAAGCTGGAAAGGGAGAGAAGGAGCTGGAGAGGAAGAGAAGGAGTAGGAGTTGGAGGGTTTTCATATATTCCTGTGGTTTCAGAGGTCCTTTCTGACTAATGACGTTGTCAGACATCGGTCAGGGGTCATAAGTGCAAGGCGTCATGAGGAGCAGAGTTTGCCGGCTGTTTGTGTCCTCTGCTTGAGAACAAAGAGGGCCCCAGACCCCATGTTAGAGGTTTATGCTGGGCTTACACCAAAAGATGTCCCCAGTCCCAGACTAAAAACTGAAAGTCTTTAGTAAATCTAGGAGTTTTACTGGAGTCACGGCGCTCCGTCATCTCCATGGTTCAGTTTAAGGTAGTAATCTGCTCTGTTTCATATCAGTGTTTTCTAGTCTTGGGTTTGGATCATATCAAACCTGTTTGATATTATCTCAAGTCTCAGTGACGTAACACAATCACCAACCAATAGATGAGCCGGGGAAAGGTCCCCGGTTCCAGACCGACCAGTAAAACCACTTCCACAGGAAAAAGGAACATCACAATAATGTTAGTAAGCTCAGTCCTAAATAAAAAATATAGTGATGTCATATATTTACGGCCACAAGCGGGATTTTTGGGTCGCTGTTTCTTAGTAAAGAGAACAGTAAGGAGACCCAGTTAAATTTTTTTGAATAAATGTACACATAAATAAGTAATAAATAATCCATGATTAATGTATGATTAACTAAATGAAAGTTGATAGAGCTCATAATATAATTATTCAATTAAACAAATTATAATTAAATAGAACATAATTTCCTTTCCTTTATTCTTCCGTATATATATTTTTACTGTAAAATTCTTCTTTTCAATTAAACTTTTCATGTCAGAAAAACAGAAACCCTTTTTCAGCTTTGTGAGGGGGATTTTGTGGCGTCTTCTCCTCTTCTTTTAGTTTTTTCTCATCCATTTTGTAAGTTTTTACTAAGAGCATGATGGGGAAAAAATGCTACAAGAATCTAGTTGTAGTCTTGTAAATAGTGACCCTGCAAGATTCACAGTCTGTCTAACATCTGAGTCTGAGATTAAAAACTCTAAACACTTGTCTTTAGATGTGAGCAGGTGTGAGCCTATAGTTTTCCGGGAGTCTTTTCCAAATCTTCTCAAAGTCTTCTGATGTATAGGTAGCATAAGATGAGAAATTCTGCTGACAGTGATAACTTCAACAAATATGATTTTAGAAGTGTGTGTTGGATCTCTGTTGTTATTATCTTTTAATCACATAAACAGATCAGATATTATGTTTGGTTCACTGAGCTCATTGAAGTCTTTTTCCTAAACCTTTTTGTTTGACAGTTTTTTGTATGTTTAACACAGAACGCACATATTAACATTGTCTTTAGGACGTTAAAGACTCTACTTTTTCCTATTCATGTATAATGTGTTTCTATTCATAACTTAGTTTGTTTTGCCTTTTTTTAAGTTTCTTGCACATAAAATAAACTAAAGTGCAGTTAGTGGACATGCTAGTGTTGAGGATGTGATTCAGAGCATGTATTCTGCCACAGCTGTTATGTGTTTGGCCATATGTATTAACTCTAATTGCACTGTAATGCATGTAATTATATCCTACATTCTATGTTTGTGGAAACTCAATAAAATATCTGTTGATAAGCATGGCAGCTTTGTTTTAATAGCACATCTGATATATAGAAGATATTAAAAGGTCCTTATAAAGGTATATGTTTAAGGCATAAACATCCTTGTTAATGGTTTTATTATCCCTTGTCTGCAAGCCATGTGGCGATTTGGATAACTTACACACACACACACACACACACACACACACACACATACACACAAATAAATAAATAAGTAGTCTGCTTCGATCAGATATTGCGCATTTTTTTTTGTTTTACTCTGCTTTTTAAGAATAAATTCATTTTGGAATAAACATGCTGTTGTTGGGGCCACAGGTAGGCCACAAGTGTTCATTTGTATGTATGGATTGAATTGCATTCCTTATTTCAGCCTTAAAAATTGAACTTTGGTAGAGAAACTACAACCCCCAAACACAACCCCTCCATCTCTGCCACAGCTCCAGGTGGCTTTGCATATACATGAGGAGTGAAAAACTCATTGGCCGTGGAGGTGCAGAACCTGTTTTTCCAGGAAACAGGACCCCTAGAATAAGACAAGACTTTTCTCTTTTGCTCCAAACTCCCTCAAGGGACTCGTAACCAGGGTCAGCCTGGAGGCAGGCCTTCTCTCTTCCTCCAGAGGACGGGGCCTACACAAAGGGCCCAGCGGACAGGCTTGGGCCTTTACTGGGATCTCTCTCCAACTATTCTCTGAGTTTCCTGCTTGTGGCCTATGCAAGATATAGTTACATAGAGTTCCAAATTGCTAGTTTAGCAACTTTATGAGACTGATTTAGGTGAACTAGCTCGTTTCTCTGTTTCACAGAGTGGTGCCCCATTTCGAGGTGACTTGAGTAAATCAAGTCAAATCATATTTTATCCTAATTGATAATTATTTTCAATCATTGTTAATAATTCTGATAGCCATTTAAACTCACTTTTGAACCCGAACAATATTTTAGTACCTCTGTATGAGGGATACAATTATTAGATATTGTGCATCCTGTTTACTCCAGCTATACCCTTACATATATTGATGCCCTGTTGTGAGGTATCCATACTTTTATTTGTAACCCCCGTTACCTTCACTTTTGGTGCCCCGTGTGAGGCTCATTATAGTTGGCAATCATTCATAATTATGTTATATTAATATCAGCATTTTAAGTTTTGGTCCACACCAAAAATATTGACTCCTATTTTAGACTTGCTAGAAGTCTTTACATTTTACACCAGTTGTCTGCTACAGGAGTAGACCCATCTGTACTTGCAAAAGTACATTGTAGTGTCAATTAATTTATTCATACATTTTGTTAAAGGAATTTGAGAGATTTGGTATTGGTAAGTACCACCTTTAAACCATTCATTGTGCTAAGTTAACCACTTGCTATTGCTAACTACCTAAGTTAAACTACTCTGTAGAAGTTTAAGAAGTTTGGTTCAGCATTTGAATAAAGGGTATTAAATACCACCTTTTCAGACATTTGCTGTTAAATAAGTGCTCCCTCAGTAAACTGTTAAGATGATGACCTCAGCATCTCTGACCAGGGTTCACAACATGCTCATAATCAATTTTACAGCGCCGAAGCCTCTGATTGCATCTCTGCCTCTAGCCACAGGAAGCGTTACAGCCATGAGCCACGAATGCAGAAAACTCACAAGAGCTCCAGAGGGCGCTACTCACACCACAGACAGGAAAATCCACTGTTATGCTGACAGCAGACCAAATGTTGATTCAGTACTTTTCTTCTTTTGCAGCTACACCATGTCATTACAGTTATGTTGTATCTGGATTTTGTTTATAGCTACTTTACTTGCTTAGCCAAGGTAGATAGATGGAATAAACTGCCCTGACATTACCAACTGAATAAACTGACAAATGAACTCTGTCAACTGTGGACCCTTTTTCTTTTTTCTCCTTCCATTAGGTCGCAAAATTACTGATCGAGAGAAATTCTGCAACCGAAGGGAGGATATGTAGAGGCCACAGGTATACCACAAGTGTTCATTTGTATATATGAACTGAGTTGAATGAAATATGTGCTGAGATCTCTCTCCAACTGCTCTCCGAGTTTCCTGCTTGTGTCCTATTGGAGACATACTCACAAAGAAATCTAAAACAAGATTGATTTGGAGCCAACAACACTGAATTATTCTGGTAAACACAGAATTCTTCCTCTTCCCAAATATGGACTTTGTGGTAAAGTACTAGGCTAGATCGGTTAGTACAAGCAAGAACAAGTTGTTAAAATTGAATCGATGTTTTTTGATATGATGTGTGTTGTTAAGTACTACTGTTGTGATGTTTATTTAGCCATGTCATTTGAAATTGAATGTTAGTCTTGTTTACATAGGAACCAGGCCTTTACCAATGAACAAATTCATGCTTGATCTACTACAATAACTTGCATACAATATATGTGAAATTAACCTTTTTACAGATACATATATTCAAATCAAGCATGGTCTTTTGCTCTCCCATAACAAAAGACCTCAACCCTTTTGTCTTCCCTAACCTAACCCTGGGCAGCCATTTTGTCAAACGTACACAAGCAGACACGTGTATTTTGTTGTTTTACTTTGTTTAAGAATAAATATCTTTTTGGAATACATGCTGTCCCTTTTAATATATATATAATATATATATATATATATATATATAGAGAGAGAGAGAGAGAGAAATAGACTAATGAATAGTAGCAAATAAATAAATAAATAAAAGAGAAGATGTTATAACACTAAGATGCATGAGCAGAAAAATCTCTAAAAATGGTTCAGGTAAAAGCCAAATTAAAAAGATAAGTCTTGAGTTTGCTCTTAAAAATATGAACAGTCTCTGATGCCCTCAGGTCTTCAGGGACGCTGTTCCACAAACGTGGACCACAGTGAGAAAACGACGCCTCGCCGTGGGTTTTAGTTCTTACTTTTGGTATTATTAAAAGGCCACTCCCAGCAGACCTGAGGGTCCTCGAGGGTTCATAGGATAAAAGTAAATCAGATAGATAGGCTGGACTAAGACCATTAAGACATTTATAAACCAGTAAAAGAATCTTAAAATCGATTCTGAAACGCACAGGTAGCCAATGCAGAGACTTTAAAACAGATGTAATATGAGCTCTCTTTCTGGTCTTTGTCAACAGACGAGCAGTTGAATTTTGTAATAACTGTAATCGATCTAATTTTTTGTGAGGTAGACCAGAAAGTAGAGCATTACAATAGTCAATTCTACAGGTGATAAAAGCATGCATCAATGTCTCTGTATTAGCTTGAGAGAGGAATGGTCTTCCGAAAAGAACTCCAAATTCCTTCAACCATTGCTAAATGTTAATATGATCATTTTTAACAGTTTTCCAAATTGATTGACTGATTTAGGCGAATTGGCGATATTTTCTCTGTTTCACGGAGTGGTGCCTCATTTCGAGGTGACTTGAATAAATAAAGTCATATCATATTTTATTATATTTAATAATTATTTTCCATCATTGTTAATAATTTTGATAGCCATCTAAACCCCTTTTGAACCCTCACATTATTTTAGTACCGCCATATGAGTAATAGCATTATTAGATATTGTGCATCCTGTTGACTCCACCTATGTCCTTACATGTTCTGGTGCCCCATTGTGAGGTATCCATACAATAATTTATAACCCTGCTGTTACCTTCATTTTCCATTTAATGTTGCAAATGTATGAGTAATGCGCCAATTTCTTCTATTAAAAGTATTCCAAATTCCTTTACTAACCATTACTAAGTATTAATATGGTGTTTTGGTTATACTTATTGAGTGAATTGTTAATCAGAGTTCCAAATCGATAGTTGATAGGGTCGCCATTTAAAGAAACGCTCCTGTGTGTTTGACATGAACGCAAAATTGGATTTTGGCTTGCATTATGAAATTGCATGCAGACCACACTGTACAATGCAGCAACGAGTGGCTTCTTAAGACGATGCTCTATGAACCATTCTTATATGGTCAGAGATAAATTATAAGCCAAATAATGTAGCCAGTGTGGATAATGTACTTTTTATGAATGCAAGTATAAATCCTCAAAGGGCAGCAGTGGTCTATAAATTGTTCTCTGACTCTTGTGGTGATAAAATATTGATCTGAAGCTCAATTTTGAGTATGTTGATGTGTGTTAATAGTTTTATGATAAATAATAAATATAGCAAGTTCTGATCATCCCACAGAAATTTCAGGCTAAAAAGTTAAACTCTGTCCTTTCCGAGAACAGATCATTTTCATGGTTTAACCACTGGCATCCACATGGGACAGTATGTGTGTGTTGTGATTCCCCAATGATGGAGTTGTAGCAGCGGGAGGTTTTTGGGTGTCTGCCGGCAACAGAATGGATCTTTCAGCCTAAGTACATACAGTACATTCAGGGTGTCTCAAGATTTAGGAAAATACACTTTTATTGAACATAAGCCTGTTGCCAGTAACACGGTCCTACTGTAAGCTATATCTGTCATTTTGTGGACGCTAAAACTAATATTTAATGACCTTATTTGAATATCAACTTATTCCACTGTCACTATTCAACCACTGTAGTTCTACCAAAACTAGATTTACGGAGTATTGATGAAAAAAGACGGAGCACCAAGACTTTGAATGCATTGGTTTTGTAACTTGATGACTTATTTATTTGGGTTGGTTGGTCCGCTTGAAATGAACTCTGATGCATTTTGTCGGATAGTCTGTTTGGTTTGTGCTGGTGTAAGTGCTCATGCCGATTTGTTGCCAGTGGGATGTGATAACAAAAAAAGGACACTCCAATATTTCATTCTACAGACTAATAAAGAGGAAAATAGACGTCAGAAACAGTTAGCAGCAATTCAGAGGGCAGAGTGCACACCGACAGGAAGTGGTCGCCTGTGTAGCTCACATTTATTCCCAAGTGAGTCCCAACGAAATATAACGTTAACATGTCCGAATACTACTCTCATTAGCTAGCTTGTTAGCCTGTGAGCTAATCATGTGTCAGTGAATATGTTCATGTGAACGATAGAGGAGAAGAGGGAAGTCCTGTAAAAATGTAAAAAATACCGTAAAAATGGTGTTTCTGTCGAGTCAGAAACAAACTACTGAATGTTGGGATCACAGGTAGACCACAAAATGGATTTTTTTCAAATGTACATATTGGACAGAAGACAAAACCCCCAGACTCAGTCTCCTAGGAATCCAATTGCATTTTTATTGCCCCATGGGTGATAACCTCATTGGTCAGAAAGACCTCTGAACCCACATGGGGCCTCCTGCTTATTACACCAAACTCCCTTTCCTTTACAGAGGACAGGGCCTGGCCTCACAGGCAACCCCCCTCTCTCTTCTTCACGTGGCCTATTTGGCACATTGCGACACCTAAACCTGCCTTAAGATACTAATACTGCAAGTCAGCAAGTCAGAGACAAGGACACAAGGTCCCAGAACATTAAATCATACACAATATACTTTAAATTGGCTTTCAAACATGGAAATACACCTCGAAGGAGGGATTTTTAATGCATCTGTGAATGGACTTGCCACTTGTCACTGTGTCAACAAATAGTTGTATCTTCAACAACACATTGAATGTAAAGTGCATATCAGGCTGGGTAATATCACATAGTGGCCTAGCAGAGAGCAGATCCTAATTAGTCTCCATGTGTTGCCACAAATTAAATATTCATCAAAAAGGCCAACGGACATGAGAGCAAGAGCTCAAACATATTCCCAATACGAACATCATAACAGAGTTAAATATGTTGGGCAACTTACTGGCTTCCTTCTGGTGAAAAGAGAAGTTGAAGATTTCCTGAAACTGCACTTTAGATTTTTTCCTTGGAAAACCCCAAGCGCAGGGCGTCTGTGCACTGGTGAGACCTTCTTTAATGTTGACAGCAGACAAAGATTGCACATGAGTGCAGCTGCATGAGAACGCGCCTCACCAAGTCCTGCCTTGCACGTACAGTGGGCCATGAGCACTGTCCCATCCTCTTGGACATTTGGTCATGTTGATGGCCTGGGAATCTTTGACCCATAAGAAGTGAGAATGAAGCCTTTTAGTAATAGGCAATGGTGGAACAAGTATTCGGATCTCTTGCTTAGGTAAAAGTACTAATACCACACTGCCAAATTACTCCAGAGGGCGGCTCAGTTGAGGGTGCAGCTACCAAAGCTCTTTGTGCCTTGTTCCAAGAGCCCAGCGACTGATCGATCACCTACTGCCTAATGTGCCAGCTCATGACTACGGCCTTCCAGATCTCACAATCCTGCCACATAGGATTTAATCCTGGATGTTAGGGTGGATTCTCTTCATGGAGGACACCTGTGCATCACTGTTTAACGTGGGGAGGCTGGTGCACGGACAGCCACCACACAGTCTTTGACAGAACTGGGTCAGGATCCGATGGCATGGAGTCCAAGACTACTCGGATCCCATTCCTGCTGCAGCCTTTATCCACATCCCCAGCTGATACGATTCTCCACGAAAGAAAAGCCATCATCCGCTGTCTGTTTCACTCAGTGCGTTTACATGCACAGTTTAATCAAAATATGCTTAAAAGTCGAATTTGGTTTCTAATCAGACTTCGGTCCTTGTCCCAGTTTACATGCTACTGAGGAAATCGAATAACTGAAGTCCTCCTCCTCAACACTGGGTGGCGATATGCGTTGTTTCAGCAGGGGAACTTGGCCCCCTTTCCAATTGACCCCAGTTTGACACTTTGTGCTGCCGCTACTGCTTCAAGTGTCATGTAAACGTAATGACTGTTGAGGTCTTGGTTGGATAGCACGTTATCCATTGCCTCCCCCTCGACCTCACCACCATGGGTGACCCCACCATGATCGTAACTCCTGAAGGCACCACTAATCAGCTTCTCAGGCCCACACAAGCTTCTCCACCACGACAAGGTGGCAATCCACAGAGAACAGGCAAATCTGGGATTTCTAATTCTGGTCTATATAAATACAATTTAATTTAATTGCATTGAAATTGACCTAACAACGCTGTTTGTCCAGATCAAGCAGGATGTATAATAAACAAAGATGCTCACAAGTCTTTGTTTTGGTCTCTTTTAGAACAGTGCAGGAGTGGTTTTGGGGTCATTGGAGATTCAGAACTTAGACCCTAAACCAGTGGTACTAAACTCACGGACCTCAATAGGGTGCTGGGTGCCTCGCCAAATATTTTCTATTTCACAATGAAAACTAACTGATTTTATCATTGTTTGGACTCTTGTAATAAAGTTGATCAGGTCACACAGAACAACCACAGAGAGAAGCAGAAGGGATGTAAAGAAACACAAACAGACGCACAATCACCACAAAGACATGCCAAAAATACAAAGTTATGCAGAATAACTACAATGAGATGCAAAAAACTAACAAACTGCACAAAGCTACCACAAAGAGACAAAAAACGAAAAACAAGATTAAAAAAACTACAAAGAGACACACATCATGCATCTATTCTTGGCACCAAGTGTGCAGCGCTCTACTGGACTGCTGTCGCCACACCCACTCTCCTCCTGAGAAGAGGAGGTGAAGATTAATATCAATCTGCTGGACTTCATCACTCGTCATATTTCCTGTAAGTGTTTGGATGCAGAGGATAAACATCAGACGCTGGTGGAGAGAACTCATTCTGGTCGTCCGGCAGCTTTCACAGGTACATTTTGTGATGTTACTATTACCTTTAATGTAGAGATCATTGTTATTGTTGATATAATTTAATTTGATTCTATTCCCTACAATTTCCCTATTGAATTATGAGGATTTTAAGTTTGTTGTAATATAAGGAAGACAAAAATAACTTTGTAAGAATCTCTAAACTGATAAAACATGAAACATTTTGAATTTAAAAGTCCATATAGCTAAAACATGCTTATATTTAAAAAGGAAAAGAAAATGATATCACTATTATCTTTTGCATTTTTCCAGGACATGATGACAACTGAGATCTGCAAAAGAGTTTGGTGTATGATTAATGAAGATGTGTTGTGTAACCCATGAGAATATGAATCAATTACTGTGAATAAACACATAAACAACACACAGATATGAAACAACATGCTGCCTTTCTATAACCTGATCTCTGAACCTTCAGGTTTCACTCTGAACAATGGACAACACACAGGACAACGGCCTCAACGACACAACCAGCAACTACTCTGGCGACAGCAACGATAACGACTACGCAACCCCCACACCCAGCAACTACTCTGACTACAGCTACCATTACGACTACACAACCCCCACACCCAGCAACTACTCCAGGAACGAGTACTGTTTTTCTCCTCTCCTTGGCTTGCACAGTTGTGATGCAGATGGATTCATCCAGGTTGTGTTGTCATGGCTCGTCCTTTCTATCGGCCTTCCTTTGACCCTCGGGGCCATCTATGGTCTCTATTCTCAGGTAAGAACATTATAACTGAGTTATTTATTTACTGTATGTGTCATGTCTCTGTGTCTCTGAGGGGTCTTGATCTGGTTGGTTTACAGGTCTCAGGGGTTTTTACCAGAATTATTGACTCTATAAATGAAATGTACACAAACCTGATTGGACCCTAAACACATGCAGTAACTCCATTCAGTCTTCTCTTAAACTCTAAAGACTAATGGCTCCATTTAACTTAAAGAAAACAAAAAATAATTTTCAGGTTGGTCAGATATTTGTTAAAGATTATTTGTGATTTTAATTGTTTAATAAAGGAAGGTGTGACAGTTTGTAGATATCAATAATCTTCAGAGGAAGAAGCCCACTGACCACCATGAGCTTAATGCTGTTGGTTTCTTGATGACTATAAAAATGATCTCCTGACTTTTTATTCAGCACCATCATGAGGTGAACCCTTCACCTGGACCGATGCTTTTGTTTACGACTAAATACCTGCAGAACTAATGACATCATCATCATCGTCTGTCAGTCAAACACATAAATAACAGGATGTCCTTCTCTTCTGTGTGCAATCCTCCATGAAATGCAAATGTACAGTAATGTGCAACACAGACGTGAGTCAAAGTTCAACTCCAGTCTGTGTGATAAATACAGCTCATGTTGTTTGGCTCAGAATGCTTCATATCTGTGTGTGAAAACATCTGGCCCTCAGTCTCTTACTGCAGTGATTGGCCCCAGTGTCAAATGTGATTTCTTCCACAGCACAACGGAGAGTTTGATGGAAAATGAATAAATGGCACTGACTTTTATTAATATTAATAATAATAAATAATAATAAATTCATACAAAGTGCTTTACAATGAGAACATAACATGACATAAAGAGACAGAAAATTATTGAGAAAGACGCAATAATGGAAAATAAGATAGAAAATAAAACTTGATAATAATAAAAAAATAACGTTGAAAATATTAAAATCAAAGATTAAATATTTGGGAGTTCAGAACATGTTTCAGCTGCTTGTTTCCTTTTGTTTTCCTGCAGGTGAGAAATGGTGAAGTTGCTCCGATCTACGTCATCAACCTTCTCATCTCTGACCTCATTCAGTTCTGCTACATGATCGCTGAGGTGGCACAGTTCCATTCTGACTACTGGGTGATATATCAGCTCCTCATCTTAATTTACGTCTACAGTCTGATGGTCAGTGTTGGCTTCATGGTGTGCATCGCTCTGGAAAGGTAGCTACCTGTCTATCCAATATGTGTGAAGCTTCAGTGTCTGATCATTGTATCTCTGTAGAACTCTGAAGCTGTCTGTCTTGTATTTCAGGTATTTGGTCGTCGTCCACCCACTGTGGTACCACTTCAGACGAACCATCAAGTCCTCTGTGCTGATCTGTGTCCTGGTCTGGATCATTCCTGCTGTCATCCTTTTTATTCCAATTATCTCTTATGATTTGAGGGTCGCTGTGGTTGTTCCCACCATCTTTTTCCTCCTTCCTCTCCCGCTGCTCATATTCTTCCTGATTGCGACCCTCAAAGCCCTGTATGCTTCCATCTCGGTCCCAAATGACGAAAAACGACGAATTGCAGGAATGTTGATCCTGGTGCTGCTGAATTACACGCTGCTGTTTCTGCCCAACATCATTATGTTGGTGTACTTGTCTGATGACCATTTCAAACGAAATAGATACGACCCACGTGTTGACCTTGACGACATAAATGGATACAACCCACATCTTCAACTTCTCTATGACCTGGTTCCTATGTTTGTTAAGTTGAGTCCTCTGGCAGACTTAGTTCTGTATATGTTGATGAGGAAAGGGACCATACGCCAGCTTTCAGCCTGTTTGTGTCGCTGCAGAACAGACAGCAATGAAATCAGCTCTGTAACTGTGAATGATGTCAACATGTCTACAGTCACTTCAAGTCAGCAGAGAAATATGGAGAGAGAAGGGGAGAGAACAGAAGGAGAACTATAGAAAAATAGAAAGAAAACAGACAGAGACAGATTCTATAATCTACTGATATGATTTACAGATTATAAGAAGCTTTGTCCTGACTGCTGTTGGGGTTTTCATACGCCTCGAACCTGAGCAGCACTTGAGCATCTCACGGTTCAAAAGTGTGTTTAGAATCAGAATTCTTCATAATGATCATAAATAATTATTAATTATAATAAATGATATGGCTTGATTTACTCTAAGGCACCTCTAGATGGGGCACCACTCTGTAAAACAGAGAGAAATGAGCCAATTCAACTAAATCAGTCTCATAAAGTTTCTAACCTATCAATTTGGAACTCTGATTAATAATCATAAAACCATAAAGATGGTGTAGGGGAGGACGGCCTTTTCCTGCCTTGGAGGACTAAATACTTTGTGCTTACTTTTAATTCTTCTTCAAAGCTGTAAGTCTGTAAAAAAAAAGTGATTTTAAAGTATAATGCATGTGATTTAATGTGCCAGATGGCTCCTGTTGCAATTGAAGCAGTTGAGAGACCTTCTGTCGTGATCTCTGGGCTGACTGCTGTTATAGAAAGCCTCACTAATCAAAACCTTGATGCACTGTGTTGGTGTGGCTATATTCGGATCGGCCACAAGCAGGAAAATCAGAGAACAGTTGGAAGTAGATCTCAGCACAGACCCAAGCCTGTCCTCTGAGGCCTTTGTGTCCAAAGCTGGAAAGGGAGAGAAGGAGCTGGAGAGGAAGAGAAGGAGTAGGAGTTGGAGGGTTTTCATATATTCCTGTGGTTTCAGAGGTCCTTTCTGACTAATGACGTTGTCAGACATCGGTCAGGGGTCATAAGTGCAAGGTGTCATGAGGAGCAGAGTTTGCCGGCTGTTTGTGTCCTCTGCTTGAGAACAAAGAGGGCCCCAGACCCCATGTTAGAGGTTTATGCTGGGCTTACACCAAAAGATGTCCCCAGTCCCAGACTAAAAACTGAAAGTCTTTAGTAAATCTAGGAGTTTTACTGGAGTCACGGCGCTCCCGTCATCTCCATGGTTAAGGTTAAGGTAGTAATCTGCTCTGTTTCATATCAGTGTTTTCTAGTCTTGGGTTTGGATCATATCAAACCTGTTTGATATTATCTCAAGTCTCAGTGATGTAACACAATCACCAACCAGTAGATGAGCCGGGGAAAGGTCCCCGGTTCCAGACCGGCCAGTAAAACCACTTCCACAGGAAAAAGGAACATCACAATAATGCTAGTAAGCTCAGTCCTAAATAAAAAATATAGTGATGTCATATATTTACGGCCACAAGCAGGATTTTTGGGGGCGCTGTTTCTTAGTAAAGAGAACAGTATGGAGACCCAGTTAAATTTTTTTAATAAATGTACACATAAATAAGTAATAAATAATCCATGATTAATGTATGATTAACTAAATGAAAGTTGATAGAGCTCATAATATAATTATTCAATTAAACAAATTATAATTAAATAGAACATAATTTCCTTTCCTTTATTCGTCCGTATATCTATTTTTACTGTAAAATTCTTTTTTTCAATTAAACTTTCCATGTCAGAAAAACTGAAACCCTTTTTCAGCTTTGTGAGGGGGATTTTGTGGCGTCTTCTCCTCTTCTTTTTGTTTTTTCTCATCCATTTTGTAAGTTTTTACTAAGAGCATGATGGGAAAAAAATGCTACAAGAATCTAGTTGTAGTCTTGTAAATAGTGACCCTGCAAGATTCACAGTCTGTCTAAAATCTGAGTCTGAGACTAAAAACTCTAAACACTTGTCTTTAGATGTGAGCAGGTGTGAGCCTATAGTTTTCCGGGAGTCTTTTCCAAATCTTCTCAAAGTAACCAGGGTCAGCCTGGAGGCAGGCCTTCTCTCTTCCTCCAGAGGACGGGGCCTCCAGCCGACACAAAAGGCCCAGCGGACAGGCTTAGGCCTTTACTGGGATCTCTCTCCAATTATTCTCTGAGTTTCCTGCTTGTGGCCTATGCAAGATATAGTTACATAGAGTTCCAAATTGCTAGTTTAGCAACTTTATGAGACTGATTTAGGTGAATTAGCTCTTTTCTCTGTTTCACAGAGTGGTGCCCCATTTCGAGGTGACCTGAGTAAAATCAAGTCATATCATATTTTATTATAATTGATAATTATTTTCAATCATTGTTAATAATTCTGATAGCCATTTAAACTAACTTTTGAACCCAAACAATATTTTAGTACCTCCGTATGAGGGATACAATTATTAGCTATTGTGCATCCTGTTTACTCCAGCTATACCCTTACATATATTGATGCCCTGTTGTGAGGTATCCATACTTTTATTTGTAACCCCCGTTACCTTCATTTTTGGTGCCCCGTGTGAGGCACATTGCAGTTGGCAATCATTTATAATTATGTTATATTAATATCAGCATTTTAAGTTTTGGTGCACACCAAAAATATTAACTCCTATTTTAGACTTGCTAGAAGTCTTTACATTTTACACCAGTAGTCTGCTACAGTAGTAGACCCATCTGTACTTGCAAAAGTACATTGTGGTGTCAATTAATTTATTCATAAATTTAGTTAAAGGAATTTGAGAGATTTGGTATTGGTTAGTACCACCTTTAAACCATTCATTGTGCTAAGTTAACCACTTGCTATTGCTAACTACCTAAGTTAAACTAAGTTAAACTACTCTGTAGAAGTTTAAGAAGTTTGGTTCAGCATTTGAATAAAGGGTATTAAATACCACCTTTTCAGACATTTGCTGTTAAATAAATGCTTCCTCAGTAAACTGTTAAGATGATGACCTCAGCATCTCTGACCAGGGTTCACAACATGCTCATAATCAATTTTACAGCGCCGAAGCCTCTAATTGCATCTCTGCCTCTAGCCACAGGAAGCGTTACAGCCATGAGCCACAAATGCAGAAAAGTCACAAGAGCCCCCCCGGGGGGCGCTACTCACGCCACAGACAGGAAAATCCACTGTTATGCTGACAGCAGACCAAATGTTTTCTTCTTTTGCAGCTACACCATGTCATTACAGTTATGTTTTATCTGGATTTTGTTGATAACTACTTTACTTGCTTAGCCAAGGTAGATAGATGGAATAAACTGCCCTGACATTACCAACTGAATGAACTGACAAATGAACTCTGTCAACTGTGGACCCTTTTTCTTTTTTCTCCTTCCATTAGCTTGCAAAATTACTGATCAAGAGAAATTCTGCAACCGAAGGGAGGATATGTAGAGGCCACAGGTATACCACAAGTGTTCAGTTGTATATATGAACTGAGTTGAATGAAAAATGTGCTGAGATTTCTCTCCAACTGCTCTCTGAGTTTCCTGCTTGTGTCCTATTGGAGATATACTCACAAAGAAATCTAAAACAAGATTGATTTGGAGCCAACAGCACAGTGAATTATTCTGGTAAACACAGAATTCTTCCTCTTCCCAAATATGGATTTTGTGGTAAAGTACTAGGCTAGATCGGTTAGTACAAGCAAGAACAAGTTGTTAAAATTGAATCGATGTTTTTTGATATGATGTGTGTTGTTAAGTACTACTGTTGTGATGTTTATTTAGCCATGTCATTTGAAATTGAATGTTAGTCTTGTTTACATAGGAACCAGGCCTCTATCAATGAACAAATTCATGCTTGATCTACTACAATAACTTGCATAAAATATATGTGAAATTAACCTTTTTACAGATACATATATTCAAATCAAGCATGGTCTTTTGCTCTCCCATAACAAAAGACTGTTCGAATTTTGATTAGACCTCAACCCTTTTGTCTTCTCTAACCTAACCCTGGGCAGCCATTTTGTCAAACGTACACAAGCAGACTGTTACGTCCGTGGGGTACGTTGTGTGTGTTTTGGGTTTTGCCCTGTTTGTGCTTCAGGACGGCAGCAGCGTCACGGCCTCCGTCAGAGGGAATCCCGCTGGGTAACTCCTCCACCGAATGCCGGTAGCAGGATCGAGTGTTCCCCTGGCTCCGCCCTCTTCCGCTCGATTGGTCTGGCGTCCAATCATCTGCCGCACCTGCCTCCAGCTCGGCTTTAAGAACAGCTTCGCGGGGATGTGGACGGCCCCTTCTACTTCTTTGTCTTTGCATGGCTTTGTGTAAAGTGTGTCTCTTGGTTTGATAAGAAGGTATTTGAAAACCTAGTGTGGGTATTGAGAAATTGAGGCACTCGTGTTGTTTGACTGTTCATTGGGCATTAGGTTTAGGTTTTCTTTTTCACATTTATTCACATGACACTTCGAGTATTACCTTTGTTAGACTCACTAGTTTATGGGTGGTTGCATTGCTGTATTTTTGTTTGTATTGAGTAAGAGTAAGCGTAGTCAGCCAGAGTTCCTTTGTTTGTTGTGTTTTAAGTAAGATAGTTTTGGGGGGGAAAAATCGAGTTAGGGAGATTGTTTTAGTTTGTTTGTTTTATGAGTTGGCGCCACCCTTTGTTCATTGCCTCACATTACATCAACTTGTATCTAGCCTGAAGAAGGTTCTCTTTTCGTTACCTTTGTTTTATTTTGCTGTTACACAATAAAATCTGCATTTGCCTGAGTACACCGGCATTGTGTTGCTTCCCTTTCCCCTAGACCCCAACTGGGTTGTAACACAGACACATCCCAATGTCTTTTACACATTTTCACACTGTAAATAATCTGTTCAATGAGAAGATGTGTATTTTGTTGTTTTACTTTGTTTAAGAATAAATATATTTTTGGAATATACATGCTGTCCCTTTTAATGTTGCCCATTTATGAGTGAGATGCAAACCTCTTCTATGAAAAGAACTCAAAATTCCTTCAACCATTGCTAAATGTTAATATGATAATTTGATTACAATTATTAAGGTAATTATTAATCAGTTTTCCAAATTGATTGACTGATTTAGGTGAATTGGCAATATTTTCTCTGTTTCGCGGAGTGGTGCCTCATTTCGAGGTGACTTGAATAAATAAAGTCATATCATATTTTATCATATTTAATAATTATTTTCAATCATTGTTAATAATTCTGACAGCTATCTAAACCCCCTTTGAACCCTTACATTATTTTAGTACCTCCGTATGAGGGAAAGCATTATTAGATATTATGCATCCTGTGTACTCCACCTATATCCTTACAAATGTTGGTTCCCCGTTGTGAGGTATCCATACATTTATTTGTAACCTCTATGTTACCTTCATTGTCCATTTATTGTTGCAAATGTATGAGTAATATGCCAACCTCTTCTATCAAAAGTATTCCAAATTCCTTTACTATATATAATATAATATAATATATGTATATATATATATATATATATATATATATATATATATATATATATATATTATGTGACTGATTTAGTTAAATTGGCCTTTTTCTGTGCTATACAGAGCGGTACCCTATTTTGAGGTGACTTGGAACAAATCAAGCCATATCATTCATTATAAATAGCTAAACATCTAAACACAGTGGTGCTCAGGTTCGAAGCATATGTAAATCCTAACAGATGTCTCTTCCAGTAGTCACGTCGCCCTGGTAACTACTTCACTTCCAGCAATAAAATAATTTATTTACTGTTTAAACTGTCATTTAGAACACCTCACCTGGAACTGTTTGGCCCTAATATTACAGAAGTGCTTTTATAGCAGAAATTCAACCAAACTGCAGTTTTTTGCACTTTTAAAAATTTTTTACACAACAGTGAACTATACGATGTCCCGCAACCGGTAGAGTCGCCATTTAGAGAAACGCTCCTGTGCGTTTGTAATGAACGCAAAATTGGATTTTAGCATATGCATTTCACATAACTTAAGTGTGAAGTTTTGTTGTTTGTATGCAGATTGGTGAAACTTGGTTGTATCAAAAGCAACAGGGAGTCCTGGAAGGTGTTAAGGAGTGTGTGACTAAATCTTTGACTCGAATATTAAGGCTGCAATTGATGAAATTGCATGCTGACTACACTGTACAATGTAGCATTGAGTAGTTTCTGAAGACAATGCTCTATGAACCTGAAACCTGAAATTCTGATATGGTCAGAGATAAATTATAAGACAAGTATTGTAGCCAGTGTGGATAATGTACTTTTTATGTTTACAAGTATAAATCCTCAAAGGGCAGCAGTGGTCTATAAATTGTTCTCTGACTCTTGCGGTGATAAATCATTGATCTGAAGCTCAATTTTGAGTATGTTGATGTGGATGTGTTAATGTGTGTTAATAGTTTTATGATAAATAATAAATATAGAAAGTTCTGATCATCCCACAGAAACTTCAGGCTAAAAAGTTAAACTCTGTCCATTCCGAGAACAGATCATTTTCACGGCTTAACCACTGGCATCCACATGGGACAGTATGTGTGTGTTGTGATTCCCCAATGATGGAGTTGTAGCAGCAGGAGGTTTTTGGGTGTCTGACGGCAACAGAATGGATCTTTCAGCCTAAGTACATACAGTACATTCAGGGTGTCTCAAGATTTAGGGAAAAACTCTTTTATTGAACATAAGCCTGTTGCCAGTAACACGGTCCTACTGTAAGCCTTATCTGTCATTTTGTGGATGTTAAAACTAATATTTAATGACCTTATTTGAATATCAACTTATTCCACTGTCACTATTCAACCACTGTAGTTCTACCCAAACCTGATTTACGGAGTATTGACGAAAAAAGACGGAGCACCAAGACTTTGAATGCATTGGTTTTGTCACTTGATGACTTATTTATTTGGGTTGGTTGGTCCGCTTGAAATGAACTCTGATGCATTTTGTCGGATAGTCCGTTTGGTTTCTGTTGGTGTAAATACTCATATGTTGCCAGTGGGATGTGATAACAAAAAAAGGACACTCCAATATTTCATTCTACAGACTAATAAAGAGGAAAATAGACGTCAGAAACAGTTAGCAGCAATTCAGAGGGCAGAGTGGACGCCGACTGGAAGTGGTCACCTGTGTAGCTCACATTTCGTCCCAAGTGAGTCCCAACGAAATATAACCTTAACATGTCGGAATACAACTCTCATTAGCTAGCTTGTTAGCCTGCGAGCTAATCATGTATCATTGAATATGTTCATGTGAACGATAGAGGAAAAGAGGGAAGTCCTGAAAAAATGTAAAAATGCCGTAAAAATGGTGTTTCTGTCGAGTCAGAAACAAACTACTGAATGTTGGGACCACAGGTAGACCACAAAATGGATTTTTTTCATATGTACATATTGGACAGAAGACAAAACCCCCAGACTCAGTCTCCTAGGAATCAAATTGCACATTTATTGCCCCATGGGTGATAACCTCATTGGTCAGAAAGACCTCTGAACCCACATGGGGTCTCCTGCTTATTACACCAAACTCCCTTTCCTTTACAGAGGACAGGGCCTGGCCTCAGAGGCAACCCCCCTCTCATTGCGACACCTAAACCTGCCTTAAGATACTAATACTTTAAGTCAGAGACGAGGACACAAGGTCCCAGCACATTAAATCATACACAATATACTTTAAATTGGCTTTCTAACATGGAAATACACCTCGAAGGAGGAATTTTAAGTTGGCATGCCTCAAACGTGATAAGGCAAGACAAAGCCCTTCCCCCTCTGCAGAAATTCATAAGAAAGTTTAGAAATAGCAAAGTAATGAATTAACTGGCCTGCCTTCATTTGCTCAATTTACTATTGTGTTCTCATTTATCTCATTATTCTTAAAGGTCGAGGCCTGTTTGTCACCTTTCCAGCAGTTTCTATTGACATTAATGCATCTGTGAATGGACTTGCCACTTGTCACTGTGTCAACAAATAGTTGTATCTTCAACAACACATTGAATGTAAAGTGCATATCAGGCTGGGTAATATCACATAGTGGCCTAGCAGAGAGCAGATCCTAATTAGTCTCCATGTGTTGCCACAAATTAAATATTCATCAAAAAGGCCAACGGACATGAGAGCAAGAGCTCAAACATATTCCCAATACGAACATCATAACAGAATTAAAGATGTTGGGCAACTTACTGGCTTCCTTCTGGTGAAAAGAGAAGTTGAAGATTTCCTGAAACTGCACTTTAGATTTTTTCCTTGGAAAACCCCAAGCGCAGGGCGTCTGTGCACTGATGAGTCCTTCTTTAATGTTGACAGCAGACAAAGATTGCACACGAGTGCAGCTGCATGAGAACGCGCCTCACCAAGTCCTGCCTTGCACGTACAGTGGGCCATGAGCACTGTCCCATCCTCTTGGACCCCAACCCATGGCTGGGTGGGGGTCATGTTGATGGCCTGGGAATCTTTGACCCGTAAGAAGTGAGAATGAAGCCTTTTAGTAAAAGGCAATGGTGGAACAAGTATTCGGATCTCTTGCTTAGGTAAAAGTACTAATACCACACTGCCAAATTACTCCAGAGGGCGGCTCAGTCGAGGGTGCAGCTACCAAAGCTCTTTGTGCCTTGTTCCAAGAGCCCAGCGACTGATCGATCACCTACTGCCTAATGTGCCAGCTCATGACTACGGCCTTCCAGATCTCACAATCCTGCCCCATAGGATTTAATCCTGGATGTTAGGGTGGATTCTCTTCATGGAGGACACCTGTGCATCACTATTTAACGTGGGGAGGCTGGTGCACGGACAGCCACCACACAGTCTTTGACAGATCTGGGTCAGGATCCGATGGCATGGAGTCCAAGACTACTCGGATCCCATTCCTGCTGCAGCCTTTATCCACATCCCCTGCTGATACGATTCTCCGCGAAAGATAGCCATCATCCGCTGCCTGTTTCACTCAGTGCGTTTGCATGCACAGTTTAATCAAAATATGCTTAAAAGTCAATTTTGGTTTCTAATCAGACTTCGGTCCTTGTCCCAGTTGACCACAGTTTGACACTTTGTGCTGTCGCTACTGCTTCAAGTGTCATGTAAACGTAATGACTGTTGAGGTCTTGGTTGGATAGCACGTTATCCTTTGCCTCCCCCTCGACCTCACCACCATGGGTGACCCCACCATGATCGTAACTCCTGAAGGCACCACTAATCAGCTTCTCAGGCCCACACAAGCTTCTCCACCACGACAAGGTGGCAATCCACAGAGAACAGGCAAATCTGGGATTTCTAATTCTGGTCTATATAAATACAATTTAATTTAATTGTATTGAAATTGACCTAACAACGCTGTTTGTCCAGACCAAGCAGGATGTATAATAAACAAAGATGATCACAAGTCTTTGTTTTGGTCTCTTTTAGAACAGTGCAGGAGTGGTTTTAGGGTCATTGGAGATTCAGAACTTAGACCCTAAACCAGTGGTACTAAACTAACGCTCCCCATTAGGGTGCTGGGTGCCTCGCCAACTATTTTCTATTTCACAAAAAAAAAAAATAAACTGATTTTTTTATCAAAGTTATGCAGAATAACTACAACAAGATGCAAAAAACAAACAAACACAGCAAAACGATCACAAAGAGACAAAAAACTAAAACAAGATTAAAAAAACTACAAAGAGACACACATCATGCATCTATTCTTGGCACCAAGTGTGCAGCGCTCTACTGGACTGCTGTCGCCACACCCACTCTCCTCCTGAGAAGAGGAGGTGAAGATTAATATCAATCTGCTGCACTTCATCACTCGTCATATTTCCTGTAAGTGTTTGGATGCAGAGGACAAACATCAGACGCTGGTGGAGAGTACTTATTCTGGTCGTCCGGCAGCTTTCACAGGTACATTTTGTGATGTGACTTTTACCTTTAATGTAGAGATCATTGTTATTGTTGATATAATTTAATTTGATTCTATTCCCTACAATTTCTCTATTAAATTGTGAGGATTTTAAGTTTGTTGTAATATAAGGAAGACAAAAATAACTTTGTAAGAATCTCTAAACTGATAAAACATGAAACATTTTGAATTTAAAAGTCCATATAGCTAAAACATGCTTATATTTAAAAAAGAAAAGAAAATTATATTACTATGATCTTTTGCATTTTTCCAGGACATGATGACAGCTGAGATTTGCAAAAGAGTTTGGTGTATGATTAATGAAGATGTGTTGTGTAACCCATGAGAATATGAATCAATTACTGTGAATAAACACATAAACAACACACAGATATGAAACAACATGCTGCCTTTCTATAATCTGATCTCTGAACCTTCAGGTTTCACTCTGAACAATGGACAACACTTCACAGGTCAACAGCCTCAATGACACAACCAGCAACTACTCTGGCGACAGCAAAGATTTTTGTTTTTGTCCTCTCTTTGGCCGTTCCAGTTGTGATGCAGTTGCGTTCATCCAGTTTGTGGAGTCATGCCTCGTCCTTTGTCTCGGCCTTCCTTTGACCCTCGGGGCCATCTATGGTCTCTATTCTCAGGTAAGAACATTATAACTGACAGTTATTTATTTACTGTATGTGTCATGTCTCTGTGTCTCTGAGGGGTCTTGATCTGGTTGGTTTACAGGTCTCAGGGGTTTTTACCAGAGTTATTGACTCTATAAATGAAATGTACACAAGCCTGATTGGACCCTAAACACATACAGTGACTCCATTCAGTCTTCTCTTAAACTCTAAAGACTAATGGCTCCATTTAACTTAAAGAAAACAAACAATAATTTTAAGGTTGGTCAGATATTTGTTCCAGATTATTTGTGATTTTAATTGTTTAATAAAGGAAGGTGTGACAGTTTGTAGATATCAATAATCTTCAGAGGAAGAAGCCCACTGACCACCATGAGCTTAATGCTGTTGGTTTCTTGATGACTATAAAAATGATCTCCTGACTTTATTCAGCACCATCACGAGGTGAACCCTTCACCTGGACCGATGCTTTTGTTTACGACTAAATACCTGCAGAACTAATGACATCATCATCATCATCTGTCAGTCAAACACATAATTAACAGGATGTGTCCTTCTCTTCTGTGTGCAATCCTCCATGAAATGCAAATGTACAGTAATGTGCAACACAGACGTGAGTCAAAGTTCAACTCCAGTCTGTGTGATAAATACAGCTCATGTTGTTTGGCTCAGAATGCTTCATATCTGTGTGTGAAAACATCTGGCCCTCAGTCTCTTACTGAAGTGATTGGCCCCAGTGTCAAATGTGATTTCTTCCACAGCACAACAGAGTTATTAACTGTTATTAATATTAATAATAATAAATAATACATTCATACAAAGTGCTTTACAATGAAAACATAACATGACATAAAGAGACAGAAAATTAACATAAAACAGAGAAAGATGCTATAATGGAAAATAAGATAGAAAAAAAAACTTGATAATAATAAAAAAATAACGTTGAAAATATTAAAATCATAGATGACATATTTGGGAGTTCAGAACATGTTTCAGCTGCTTGTTTCCTTTTGTTTTCCTGCAGGTGAGAAATGGTGAAGTTGCTCCGATCTACGTCATCAACCTTCTCATCTCTGACCTCATTCAGTTCTGCTGCATGATCGTTGAGGTGGCACAGCCTGAGGACGAGGACGTGTTCAATTCTGAGTACTGGGGGATATTACACGTCTTCCACTGTATTTACATCTACAGTCTGGTGGCCAGTGTTGGCTTCATGGTGGTCATCGCTCTGGAAAGGTAGCTACCTGTCTATCCAATATGTGTGAAGCTTCAGTGTCTGATCATTGTATCTCTGTAGAACTCTGAAGCTGTCTGTCTTGTATTTCAGGTATTTGGTCGTCGTCCACCCACTGTGGTACCACTTCAGACGAACCATCAAGTCCTCTGTGCTGGTCTGTGTCCTGGTCTGGATCCTTCCTGCTGTCACCTCTCTTATTTTCATTATCTCTTATGATTTCATGGTGCTTGTTTTCACCATCTTTTTCCTCCTTCCTCTCCCGCTGCTCATATTCTTCCTGATTGCGACCCTCAAAGCCCTGTATGCTTCCATCTCGGTCCCAAATGACGAAAAACGACGAATTGCAGGAATGTTGATCCTGGTGCTGCTGATTTACACGCTGCTGTTTCTGCCCAACATCATTCTGTTGGTGGACTGGTCTGATTACGTTTTCAACCCAAATGGACACAAGCCACATCTTGGCTTTCTCGAGGCCCTGGCTCCTGTGTTTGCTAAGTTGAGTCCTCTGGCAGACTTAGTTCTGTATATGTTGATGAGGAAAGGGACCATACGCCAGCTTTCAGCCTGTTTGTGTCGCTGCAGAACAGACAGCAATGAAATCAGATCTGTAACTGTGAATGATGTCAACATGTCTACAGTCACTTCAAGTCAGCAGAGAAATATGGAGAGAGAAGGGGAGAGAACAGAAGGAAAACTATAGAAAAATAGAAAGAAAACAGACAGAGACAGATTCTATAATCTACTGATATGATTTACAGATTATAAGAAGCTTTGTCCTGACTGCTGTTGGGGTTTTCATACGCCTCGAACCTGAGCAGCACTTGAGCATCTCACGGTTCAAAAGTGTGTTTAGAATCAGAATTCTTCATAATGATCATAAATAATTATTAATTATAATAAATTATATGGCTTGATTTACTCTAAGGCACCTCTCGATGGGGCATCACTCTGTAAAACAGAGAGAAATTAGCCAATTCAACTAAATCAGTCTCATAAAGTTTCTAAACTATCAATTCGGAACTCTGATTAATAATCATAAAACCATAAAGATGGTGTAGGGGAGGACGGCCTTTTCCTGCCTTGGAGGACTAAATACTTTGTGTCAACTTTGAATTCTTTGTCAAACATGTAAGTCTGTTAAAAAGCCAATTTAAAGTATATTGCATGTGATTTAATGTGTCAGATAAAATTGAACTAGTAAAGCAGAGTTGAATTGCATGCACAACTTTATGTCTATGTATGGAAATACTCACATCCAACTGTAAATGTTGTAACCAAGACTAATACAATAACTTATATATCTTAAATATAACTTAAATATCTCAAAGACAATATTTAACAAAACGAAACATACATCTGTGGCATAAATGTGGCTCCCAACACTGCAAAGTTTCACAGTGATGACATCAACAAATGTTTTATTAGTGTGTTAGATGTAATCAGAGCTCTGTTGTTATTATCTTTTAATCACAGAAAATCAGATATTATGTTTGGTTCACTGAGCTCTTGAAGTCTTTCCTGAACCTTTTGTATGTTTAACACAGAACCTATTAACATTGTCTTTACTTTTTCCTTTTCATATACCATGTGTTTCTATGCAAAACTTAGTTTGTTTGGCTTTTTTAAAAGTTTCTTGCACAGATAATAAAGTAAAGTACAGTTAGTGGGCATGCTAGTGTTGATGTGATTCAGAAGCTGTATTCTGCAACAGCTGTTATGTGTTTTTTTTACCATATGATTAAACTCTAATCACACTTTAATGCATGTAATTATGTACTGCATTCTATGTTTGTGGAGATTCAATAAAACTTTTGTTGATAAGCAAAAAATTGCCCAGTGCTAAGGCATGACCTTTATACCGAGGATCCTGCAGTGTCACCAGCACCAAACATTTGGTCTTCTCAGCATTTTTCGAATCTTGTCTGTAAGCTTTTCAGAATCGTATCCCAGACTGTTTTGATCCCCTTCGTTTTGGGAACCTCTGCTTCAAGTGCCATCTTCAGCACAGTGATGCAGGAGATGGAGGCGTCTGACCTGCTCATTTCCAATGTCACCTGTTTAAGTGTAGCAATCAAATTGGAAACGTGAGCCACCTGATCAGCTGATAGCGTTGAAATCTTTCCATGGTCACCTGTGTCATAACCCGGCTCCTAGGCTATGACAAATACAGAATAGGACACAAAGGATGTTTAGAAATGAATGAATTTATTAAATTAACATAAACAACCGAGGTGATCAGTACAAATGTGAAGTGTGTAAGTCAGTAACATCAGTAATGTAAATGTGGATGTGTGAGCTATATGAAGTGTAAATGTTGTAAAGTGAAAACAAAGCAGAACCCAAACAAAGAGAATGTGCTGCTGGAGCGCCTGACCCAGATGCTCCAAATCCACAATCTGCTGATGGTACCTTCAAGGACACATAGGAGAATCAATCACTGGTCAACCACATCAGCCACATATGTAGAGTTGAGTTCCAGTGTGTTGGTACAGCCTGGATGATTCTGTGCTGGAGGAGCTCAATATCTTTCTGAATCACCATCAGGCGTTGTTTGGCCAGGACAGAGTGGTTGAAATGGGAAGCAGATGACTTTAACTTTGCTACAATGTCCACCACTGCTCACTGGCTGTTGATTCCTTAATTTACAACAAGCTGTAACGTATAGACACTGCAGCTGAGATCGGGTACTTCAATGAGCTTAAACCCTTTCACCATGTTGGCGCCGCATGACTCTCTCTGTCTCAATGTCCCAATGCCTCAGCAGACTGAGGAACATCTGCTGATATATTCACCAGTGTGAGAGCCATGCCTGGCTTTGACATTAAGAACGGTTTGTTTCCTTTCCCAGTCACTGTCAATGAAATGGCATGTCAGGCTCATTAGGGATTCTGTCTCCCCAATCAGTTGTAAATGACAAGTTGGGGCCTGCATTGTCTAATTTGACCAGCTCCTTGATTTTGTTCTGTACTTTTGTGTGAACATCATCCATAATGTCTACGATAGTACTTTTCTGTTTTCAGTGTGTATCTGGGCTCTAGCAATGCCACCAACCGTTGAAAACCAACATCAGAAACAACCGTAAATGGTTGATTGTCCGTGGCAATCATCTCAGTTATGGTAGCACCAATCTTTTTTGACCTAGGGTCAGAATTTGGCCATTTTCTTTGGGCATCAAACATCTGCATTACTGTTGGCTGTGTTGAACTGCCTTTAGAAGAAGCAGCTGATTGATCTTCCTTTCCTTTTTGTATGTTGTTCTAGGCCTCAAGGTGGTGACGCCTCAGAGGAGTCCACATATTTGATGTGTTTTTCTTTTTTCTGGTATCAGCAGCAGCTCACCAGAGAATGGCAGATGTTGCACCGAGCCTTGCCTGGTGTTGGCTCAGTGAAGTGCTGCCACACAGGATTAGTGGATTTTCAGCCATTGCTTTAAAAAGAAACAAAAACACAATGTTGCTAGGAGCTGAACATAATACAGGGCTGGACAGTGCTAACGTCACTGAATCCCATATCGTATAGTATTGGCTAACATTCTATCAAAATTTCACATGAACTACTCATATAAATGATCATGTTGTGTTTCCATTAATTAATTAATGAAGTGGTGTGAAACTAGAGTCTAACTTCTTATCTTTCAAACCGTATATCATTTTAACCGTGTACCTTAGCCTCGGGTTTACCAGAGTCAGCAAAGGACGATAACGCCAGTGAATTAGCCTAGCGCTTTTGTTTTCATGAATCAGTCACTTTCATCTCCTCACTGTAAAACAATGGGCGCTGCTGATTGTTTCTGGGTAAGCCAAATAAATATCGTTATCAACCATCGTTACAACACACCCGGTCTGGTTCTGTATTTATTCAGTCATTCACAATAAGTCACAGTACAGTAAAAATACAGATGTGATTTACCATCTGGGCACCAGCGACATCTTATTTTACATGTTTTCTAGAGTGTAGCCTACAGATGAGCTGTTTGTAGCTATAGTTACATACCAATGATAGAGATTTGGTGGATTGTGCTACAAAACTATCAACTTCTGTAGCACCAGTGCTATAAGCATAAAAACTACAGTCCTGTACTGTATATATCAATGTTGAACATAATGTCCCAACAGGCCATTATGAACCTATATATTTTAATCTTTGTAGCATTTTGTGAATGGGTAGCCTACCTTGCGGAGGTGTTACTCCAAAAACACTGGTTAAAACAGCACCAGTCCGCTCCATCCATGGCTGCTGGCGGTCCTGGAAGCTTGACGGGCATGCCAATTGTGAGCTAATGTTAGCTCACGGCTAACGAATGGCGAATGCCCCTTTCAGAACCCCCTGATGTTTTCAGTGACATTTTTCTCACCAATTTGTCTTTCTGTAATGGCAGAAACTTGGCTAGCTGCAGAATAAGTATTTACACTAATATTTCATAATTTTCATCACGTTGTGTGTGTAGCTGAAAGTTGTCAAGCTTAACATGTTCACCCTGTCTCAGTGAAATATCAATTAATATAAAGACCTTCCTGAAATTTGAAATATATTTCAAAGCTTCTTTGACTACCATGTAAAGCACTCTATAAATGCATTATTATTATAATTACTACTACTACTACTACTACTAATAATAATATTATTATTATTATTATTATTATTATTAATAAAAAGTACACAGTCAACTTGCTAACTGAATCATGTTGCTAACTGAAGGTCCATCCATGTGCTCATTAAATGCTAAAATTAGCCAAAAACGTACAAAATATTTAGCTGTTTGCATGTACACTGTCTGCTTCTAGTTAATTTATTTTTAAAAAAGGTGTGGGATCTTGACCAATACACATTTCTAACAGCATCACATCTACTTAATACAATAATTATTAAGTTTAATGGAAAATCTCATCTTTTTATTGTTTTAAATGGGGAAGTCTCAAAGGCACATGATGGTAACTTACCTTTGAAGCCTCGTAGTGATCCAGTAATCAATAATATTCCATTAAAAACGGCCACTTTGCATCAGCAGAGGTCCAGTTTATCCAGTCCAGTCGACTTTTTGGTCCAAAATACATTTATATTTCCATAAATACCCACAGAAACACTGTTGTTTCTGTAGATGTGTCTAATTTCTCGCTCATATTCCCGCCGTAATGACTTTAAACGGCTGCTGAACGCTGCCTTTGATTGACACCTTCTTTGACCTATCAGGAACTTCTATGTCCAACCCACAACCTGCATCAGCCAATGAGGGCCCGTGTTGAGCGAAGGTACCCGCCCATCTTTGGTCAGCCTCAGGATGAACCACTCACAGCGCAGCGAGCTCATGACTGGCGTTTGGTTTAGCCAATAGAGTTCCGAACTCAGGGATAAACGGTTCTAAGGGGCGGGATTTAAATAGCAAACAATAAAGTCGAACTTTTCGAGCATTTTATGCACAAAGTTTAGTTTTAAAGTGGAAAAACGTGCACAGAAATGTGTTTTTTTTCCCAACAGTAATGCTGTCAGTAAATTTGAATATTTTCACCTTCCATTAGAGGCCAGAATGATATTTGGTGTGTCACCATGGTAACCGAGGATGTTTTGGAGTCTCCATGAATACATAATCATAATTAATATTTTTATAATTACAAAAAAGTGTATACTTTGATCCCAGTGTGTACCTATAATTAATAGTTATTATTATTATTGTAAGAATAGCTTGAAGAAAGCCAAATTAATTTAATTTGAATATGTAAATAATAATAATATTAAGCATGAATAATGCCTAATTTATTACATTTTATTGTCTGAATAAAAATAAAATAAAACAAAATTTCTATATTTTTACTGTATACTGTATATATATATATACACACAATAATAATAATAATAATAATAATAATAATAATAAATAGATAAAGAAATTAAAATAAAATAACTTACTGTTGACGTTAAATGTTTTGCACTTTTTACAGTTTTTTTTTTTTTTTTCATTTTACCATTTTTCTAAATGGTAATGGTCTAAATCGTTGTCATGTTGTTTTTGAAATGCTTTTATTTGTTTGGAGCTTTTATTTTGAAGGCTAGCCCGTCCCCCTGTCTGTTGTCATGGTGGCGTCTTCGATGGCGGTTGGCATCTTGTTCGCCTCCTTCTGTTTCCTGTTGGCGCTCGGTCTGACTCTAGATTGATTTTTCTCTGCGTCTGAAAGCGTCGTAGCAGCAGGCGGAGACGTTTGTCCAGAGAGACTGGAGGCTCCGAAGCTCCTCGTTACGTCTGCGGAGATTCTCCTTGTTCTCCTGAAGGAGTTTCTCCTTGTTCTCCTGAAGGAGATCCTCCTTGTTTTCCAGGAGCTGGTTGTTGTTGACCTGGAGAACGTTGATCCTCAGCAGCAGCTCCTCCTGGTTCTTCTGGAGACGCTCGTGTTCAAACAAAAAAAATTACACAAAATTACCAAAACAAAAGACACAATTTAAAAAAACTACCAGAAAAGACACAAAATTACCAAAAAAAGACACAAAATTACCAAAATAAAGACCTTTTTTAGGAAAAAAAATCACAAAACTACCAGAAAAGACACAAAAATTACCCCCCCCCCCCCCCCCCCCACAACATCTATCAGAAAATATACAAAATTACCAGAAAAGACACAAATTACAAAAAATATCACAAAACTAACAGAAAAGACACAAAATTACGAAAAATATCACAAAATTACCAGAAAAAGACACAGAATTACCAAAAATTACACAAAATGACCACCCCACCCCCCCACAAAACTAACAGAAAAGATACAAAATTACCAGAAAGACAAAAAGAATGACCAAAAAAGGCACAAAACTACCAATAAAGACCCAAAATTACAACAAAATTAACAAAACTAACAAAGACACAGATTACTAAAAAACACCCAAAATTACAAAAAAGACAACAAAATTACCAAAAGAAAACACAAATTTGAAAAAAGACACACAATTACAAAAAGACAACACAATTACCAAATTAAAACACAAATTTTAAAAAAGACCCAAAATTACAAGAAAAAGACACAAAATTACAAAAAAAGACAAAAAGAAAAACAACAACAAAAAAAGACACAAAATTACAAAAAAATACACAAAATTACCAGCCAGACATTGTTACCCTGAAACTCTGTTTCCTTTTGTTTCCATAGATCATCGTTAATAGAAGCTGTTTCTCTCTGAGTTTCTGTCGACTTAAAGTGACATTTACATAAATAGTAGCAGTAAATCTTGATGTTCAACCATTCAAACTTTGGCCGTTTAAGCTGTTTTAGGTCTTTTACCATCCTGACAGTAAATAAGGTTTAACTGACTCATGTCAGATAATAAACCATGAAAATAATCAGGAAAAACATCTGGAAGATTCATTTTATTTGACAGCTCTGGGACCAGCCGCTAACTGTCACATTCTGCCACCAGTTAGGCTCCGCCCACAACGCGCCGTCATGGTTGGTGAACAGTAACCTCGTCTATAAAAGGAAACTAAATGATGTGTTTTTGAAGTTACAGCTCCATCAGGCAGCAGCTCCGTCTGAGACAGGAAGTCCCTTCAGCCTGCAGTGTGTCAGACCTCCAGCGGGGGCGCCACCGTCCGGTCCTTTCTATCGCTACACAAAACGAGACGACTATCACCTCATTTATCACCTCAGAACAACATTCTGGTCCCAGTCTCTAGTCCCAAGTCCTCTTCAGGACAATCTGATGTTACTGTGTAAATAATGGTCCCACTTAGTCCTGTTGTTTTGGAAATATTGTGTATTTTCTGGTAGTTTTGTGATTTTTTTTTTACTTTTTAAAAAGTCTCTTTTGGTATTTTTCTGTGTCTTTTTCTTGTAATTTTTTTTGTATTTTTGGGTCTTTTTAAAAAAAATTTGTGTCTTATATTGAAAATCTTGTTGGGGTTTTCTTGTAGTTTTTGTGCCTTTTCTGGTAGTTTGGTGATTTAAAAAAAAAGTGTCTTTGTAATTTTGTCTTTTTTTGTAATTTTGTGTCTTGTTTTGGTAATTTTGTGTCTTTTTTGTGGGTTTTGTGTCTTTTTGGTGATTGTATTTTGTAATTTTTGTGCCTATTTTTGTATTTTTCTTTTTCTGGTAATGTTGCGTCTTTCTGGAAGTTTTGTGATATTTTGGGGTCATTTTTGTATTTTTTAAAAATCTGTTTTTGGTATTTTTAATTTATTTGTGTCTTATATTGTACATTTTGTTGAAGGTTTCTTGTAATTTTGTGTCTTTTTCAGTATAATTTTGTGAATATGTTTTGTAATTTTGTCTTTTTTTGTGGTTTTGTGTCTTTTTGGTGATTCAGTTATTTTTGTAATTTGTTTTCTTTTTCTGGTAGTTTTGTGATTTTTTTTTGTAATTTTGTCTCATTTTTGGTAATTTTGTGTTTTTAAAAAAAAAATTTTTTTTTGGTAATTTTGTGCATTTCTGATCATTTTACGTCTTTCTTTCCCGTCTCCTGGGTGAAGGTCCTTTTTATGTTGTTTGTTTGTTGTTATTCTGGTGTGACAACAGATGATGGAGCAGGGTCTGGTTTGATTGACAGGTGGTTGTCATCAGGACAGAAGCAGAACAATGCGTAACCACGGCAACGAGGACATCTACACACAACTTTAACCCTTTCAGTGTGTTTTCACTTCATCACTTTATTTCAAGATTTAGTCAAATAAATTCAATTTTAATGTGTAAATAATAATAATAAGCGTGAATAAAGCCTAATTTAATACATTTTAATGTGTGAATAAAAAAATTAATTAAATTAAACATTTATTTTAACTGTATAAATATTCTTAACAAATAATAAATAATTTTACTAGGACAGCTTGAATAAAGTCAAATTAATTTAATTTTAATGTGGAAAAATTAAAAAAAAAAATATGCATGAATAAAGCCTAATTTATTACATTTTAATGTCTGAATAAAAAAATTAAAACATATTTTTAACATATTAATAATTTTTCTAGAATGGCTTAAATAAAACCAAATTAATTTAATTTTAATTTAAGTGAATAACAACTTTTTTATTAGATTTTAAAAAGTAATAAAACTATTTATAGTACATTTAAAAACAATATTTTAAACAGGTTAATAAATAATAATATTTATTAGAATAATTTGAATAAAGCCCAATTTATTACATTTTAATGTACATTTATTTACTCAAAAACATTAAATATGAAATTTTCCTGTAAAAAACAAAACTTTAACAAACATTTCTCAGCTGAGGAGCTTTCAGCTGCTCGTCATGAGTTTCTTCATAAATATTCTCAACATTAATATTCAGCCTCAGAAATCTGATCAACCGGATCAATAAAAGATTATTCTGCTAATAAAGAAATCAGATTTATTCACTTTTTGTCCTGAAAGTTTGACTTCAAACTTATTTTTATTTGAGCTGTCGGATCAACTCTGGAGCATAAAGTATAAATATAGAATAAAAATAAAATAAATTATTACTAAAACATTATTGATATTGAATGTTTTATCAAGCCTAAAATACTTATTTTTAATGTGTGAATAAATAATCATAAATTATTTAGCATGAATAAATCATAAAATATGATTTTAATAATTAAATAAGCATAAATGTTACTCAAGCATCATTGATTAAATATGCAAATAAATAAAATATCAATAAGCATAAATGAAGCAATTCTAAATTAATCAAAAGCATATGATTTTAATTATTAATTACATGTAAATCAGGCTTATTTTTTAATGTGAATAAATAATAAAAACCATTAAAAGTTTAAATCAAGCATAAATAGTTCATTTTTAATGTTTGCATAAATCAAATAAGTATTAATTAGGTTTCAATAAACTGTAATTAAAATAATCACTCGTGTAAATCAAACAAAGTAAACAAATGTAGGTCTAAATTATGATTTTAATTTCTAAATAGTGTCAAAAGGACATAATTATTGTTTTTAATGTGTATTAAAAATAAATGTGATTCAAATGTGAATAAATATTTAGTGAAAAACAAGAATAATTGTGTAAATAAAAAAATAATTACATTGTAATTATAATTATTAGCATAGGTGTGAATCAAGCATAACTATTTTAATGTCAATAAATATTATAAGCATGAAGCCTAAATTAATTATTAAATAGTAAAAAAATCATAAATATAATTATTAATCAGACTGAAGCTAACAGGAGCTAATTGAAGCTAAATGGATATATTAGAAGCTAACAGCAGCTAACTCGTTCTAACAGAAGCTAACTGGATCTAACTGACGCTAACTGCAGCTAAAAGAAGCTAACTGAAGCCAACTGGGTCGAACTGAAGCTAACTTGAACTTAAATGAAGCTAACTGGAGCTAACAGAAGCTAATTGGATCTAAATGAAGCTAACATAAGCTAACTGGATCTAAATAAAGCTAACTAGATCTAACTATCTAAATTAAGCTAACTGGAGCAAACAGAAGCTAACTGGACATAACTGAAGCTAACTGAAGTGAACTTGAGTTAAAAGAAGCTAACTGAAGCTAACTTGAACTTAAATGAAGCTAACTGGAGCTAACATAAGCTAACTGGATCTAAATGAAGCTAACTAGATCTAACTATCTAAATTAAGGTAACTGGAGCGAACAGAAGCTAACTGGACATAACTGAAGCTAACTGAAGTGAACTTGAGTTAAAAGAAGCTAACTGTAGCTAACAGAAGCTAACTGGAGCTAGCCAGGTTGACGGACAGACGAGGAGGCGGGACTTTCTTCGTCTAGAAGCTTTATTGATAATTGTTTACATCTCACAATGCATTCCACAAACACGACTCCCGGCTGGAAGCTTTTATGAACTTTATCATTCACAATTATACTCGCATAACAAACAAATGCTCCAAGTTCAAAGTCACAAAGTCGCAACTTTATTAAGATATTCTCCACAGACAGAATGTTGTTTATTTACTCTTTAAATCCCGTAGTTTTTTTTGTCTTTTTTTAATATTTTATGTGATGTGGATGAATGTAAACGTGTTTCTTCTTCCAGAGTTTTTCATCACTAGACAGAAAGAAAACAGCTGCAGAACACAAAGAACCACGTTTCATTAATTCATCTTTTTCATTGTCTGGCGAAGGTTTTCTAGATGTTTCTAGCTAAAGTTACTCAGAAGCGATGAAGGTTTTTATTAGGATGAAGTACAAGCCCCGCCCCCCCAGACCCCTCCCCCCCCGTCACTAATCGTCACGGCGACGCCTCGCGGCTTCACAGAAATCACTAAAAACTTTAAACTCAAAAAGAAAAGAAAAAAGAGAAATGATTCGCTGCTGACGAAGGAAAAAAAAAAACCCAACTTTCCTCTCTGGAAAAAATAAAAACACCCGAACAGACTTCATCTCCCACAATGCACCTTGGGAGTGGAGGAGGGGGGGGAGGGGGGTCAAACTTAATGAGAAGGAGAACAGAAGAAAAGGAGGCGGAGCTTCAGCTGAGCAGCTTCACCACAAAACAAAATCAACAGAATTCTGAACTGGAAAAATATGTTTTTATTATTTTGACAAATAAAGTTTTCAGGCTGCCCCCCCGACCCCCCCTCTCATTAAAAAATATATAATTTAAAGTTCATTAAAGCCTAATTTATACAATTTGAATGTCTAAATAAACAAAATGAATTAAATCTTTTTATACTTATTTTTACTGTATAAATAAAAAATATTAATCATTATAATAGCTTGACTAAAGTCAAATTAATTAAATTTGAATGTGTAAATAATAATAATAATAATAATAATAAACGTACCTGGTGTTTCTCGTAGACGATCGGGCAGCTGAACGCTGCGACCAGAGCTGAAACACAAATATTAGAATAATAATTATTATGTGAACACAACAAAATATCTCAAACATTTACTGTCAAATATCAGAAACAACCGGAAGTTATTGTTCAGATAATACACAGAATATCTGTATTAAACTATATCTAACAATAATTAAAGTTTTTTTACTTTAACATGACGAGATTTCTTATTTATTTATACTGTTATTTTTATTTATTTTTTACATAGAAAATAAATAAACTTCTATAAAGAAAACAAAGTTTCCTTAATTTTACATTCAGCAATATGATGTGAACTTTTAACATATCATTTAGCTGATTTAACATTTAAGACCATTAAGCTATTAAAATAAACTATAAAAATCTATAATGTCCCATTATATTAATTTACAGATTTAAACTTTTGTTTTAAGAAAAAACAAGTAAAACTGTAAAATAACAGATTAGATTCAGGTCAGCGTGGTTTCTGATTTCACCAGCAGAGGGAGACAGACACAATGTGTGTGTGTGTGTGTGTGTGTGTGTGTGTGTGTGTGTGTGTGTGTCTCTGGGTGTGTGTGTGTGTGTGTGTGTCTGTGTGTGTGTGTGTGTGTGTGTGTTTGTGTGTGTGTGTGTGTGTGTGTGTGTGCGTGTCTCTGTGTGTGTGTGTCTGTGTGTGTGTGTGTGTGTCTGTGTGTGTGTCTGTGTGCGTGTCTCTGTGTGTGTGTGTGTGTGTGTGTGCGTGTCTCTGTGTGTGTCTGTGTGTGTGTGTGTGTGTGTGTCTCTGTGTGTCTGTGTGTGTGTGTGTGTGTGTCTCTGTGTGTCTGTGTGTGTGTGTGTGTCTGTGTGTCTGTGTGTGTGTGTGTGTGTGTGTGTCTCTGTGTGTCTGTGTGTGTGTGTGTGTGTGTGTGTGTGTGTGTGTGTGTCTGTCTCTGTGTGTCTGTCTGTGTGTGTGTGTGTGTGTGTGTGTGTGTGTGTCTCTGTGTGAGTGTGTCTGTGTGTGTCTGTCTGTGTGTGTGTGTGTGTGTCTGTGTGTGTGTGTGTCTGTGTGTGTCTGCGTGTGTGTGTGTGTGTGTGTGTGTGTGTGTGTGTGTGTCTCTGTGTGTGTGTTTCTGTTCAGGATGAACCAGACTGGAAACAGACGAAAAGCAAGAAAAAGTTTTGATTCTACCATAAAAGAGAAATGTATAATTTTAATGTTATTGATGATTTTATTTTATTTTTTTAACTTTTCTTACACGCTGTCGTTACAATGAGAAGATTCTGAAATCAACAAAATGAATGTCCAACATTGGTTGACAGTAGGCTGGGCGATGTGGCCCTAAAAGATATTTCAGGGTATTTTTGCGATAACTATATTCTAGAGCAGGGGGTGGGCAATTAATGTTCCCAAGGGGCCACATGACCAACATCACTAATGTTGCAGGGGCCAGACCAAAACTCTGAACTAAATTCTGCTTAATATTAATTTAATCACTTTATAAAATACAGTAAATTATCTGGTTTTGAGCTGCTACTGAGAAGAATACGTTATGATGAGACTGTTAATGTGGAGTAAATCAAATATAGCAGTAAAAAGTAGTAAATACTCCAATCACTATATCACTTTAACATTTATAACTGTAAATGACCTTTAGCAAGGTTCCTATTGGTGTATTTGTATTATATAGCTTGTTTTTCATGTTTGTAAATTTTCTAGGTGTTTGACAATGTTGTGATGCTTTTATTTTGAAAAGGCGCCATCCAGTGTGAAACGGGTGCTTTTATTTTGAAAGGTAGTGTCAGGAAATAACAGGTGGAACGGTTAAATGAAAAACGAACAGTAAATAATAACGAGTGCGTCGTAATTCATATAAAGTTCATATAAAGTATGAAAAAGGCTTCTATAGTGGCTGACTGACAGGAAACAAGGTTTGTTAAAGTTTATTTTATTCTGTCATATATATTAGTGGCTATATTTGTTGTCTTAACTATAGTAAAAGTGCTTGTTAGCTCCAGTGCTAATGCTAATGCTTGTTAGCTCTTACGGTGGATTCACAAGGTGACCAAGGAATGTCTGATTTTTATGTTCATGGAGCTACGATTTTAAATAAATCTTGTAAACTATCAGTAAAGAGTCGAGTCTTTGCAGGGGGGTACGTAAACCACCTTCAAAATAAAAGTAGTTGCACTGCAGTTGTATTGAATTCTAATTTCTGGGTAACCTCACGGGCCGGATGAGGGCAACCAACGGGCCGGAGGTGGCCCGCGGGCCGCCCAATGCCCAGGTCTGTTCTAGACGGTAATACAAAATACTGAAAAATAGACAGAAAATATGAATTCATTTAGTCTGTATGAATAAATAAAAAACATTAAACAAAATTAAAATCAATCACACATCTAAAATGTAATGCAAAGTGCAAATCTCAACAGTTGCCAATACAAAAAATGTACTCTTGAGTATTAACAAATAATTCAAAAATAACCGGCATCACTAACTGTGCACAACTGAGTGTCTGGTGCTTGTTGTAAACAAACAGAGATCGCTAAGTGAACACCTCCTGCAGCAGCACATACACACTGTACTGCTACAGAGCTAACTGTTAGCCTGTTAGCACATACACACTGTACTGCTACAGAGCTAACTGTTAGCCTGTTAGCACATACACACTGTACTGCTACAGAGCTAACTGTTAGCCTGTTAGCACATACACACTGTATTGCTACAGAGCTAACTGTTAGCCTGTTAGCACATACAGACTGTACTGCTACAGAGCTAACTGTTAGCCTGTTAGCACATACACACTGTACTGCTACAGAGCTAACTGTTAGCCTGTTAGCATATACACACTGTACTGCTACAGAGCTAACTGTTAGCCTGTTAGCACATACACACTGTACTGCTACAGAGCTAACTGTTAGCCTGTTACCACATACACACTGTACTGCTACAGAGCTAACTGTTAGCCTGTTAACACATACACACTGTACTGCTACAGAGCTAACTGTTAGCCTGTTAGCACATACACACTGTACTGTTACAGAGCTAACTGTTAGCCTGTTACCACATACACACTGTACTGCTACAGAGCTAACTGTTAGCCTGTTAGCACATACACACTGTACTACTACAGAGCTAACTGTTAGCCTGTTAGCACATACACACTGTACTGCTACAGAGCTAACTGTTAGCCTGTTAGCACATACACACTGTACTGCCACAGAGCTAACTGTTAGCCTGTTAGCATATACACACTGTACTACTACAGAGCTAACTGTTAGCCTGTTAGCAATTTGCAGACTGGACGCCAGGGGCGAGTCTAGGGTCAGAGCTTTAGGGCTGCTGAGCCCCATTGAGCCCCGCTGCCACCACCCACCCTCAATCAACAGTCATTAGAATTGATTAGACTGAACTTTATTGTCACTGAACAAATTAACAGCTACTTGGACAACAAAATGCAAAATATAGGCCATCTTTCTCTCTTTCCCTGACACTGACAATCATACACAAATATATTGTAGCTTATTTTGGTCATTTTGTGTCTTTTTTTTTGTTATTTTGTGTATTTTTTTGGTCATTTTGTGTCCTTTTTAGTTATTTTGTGTCTTTTTTGTTAATTTTGTGTCCTTTTTCTGTCATGTTGTGTCTTTTTTCAGTAATTTAGGTTTTTTTCTGTCATTTTGTGTCTTTTTGTAATTTTGTGTCCTTTTTAGTTATTTTGTGTCTTATTTTGGTCATTTTGTGTCTTTTTTAGTCATTTTGTGTCTTTTTTTGGTATATTTTGTGTCCGTTTTAGTTATTTTGTGTCTTTTTTGGTCATTTTGTGTCTTTTAGTAATTTTGTGTCTTTTTTCTGTCATTTTGTGTCTTTTTTTAAGTAATTTATTTATTTTTCTGTAATTTTGTGTGATTTTCTTAGTTATTTTGTGTCTTTTTTGGTCATTTTGTGTCTTTTCTCTGCCATTTTCTGTCTTTTAAGTAATTTTGGTTTTTTTCTGTCATTTTGTCTTTTTTTTTAGTAATTTTGTGTCTTTTTTTCTGTCATTTTTTGTCTTTTTTTAGTAATTTCGTGTCTTTGGTCATTTTGTGTCTTTTTTTAAGTAATTTTGTGTCTTTTTAAGCAATTTATTTTTTTTCTGTCAATTTGTGTGTGTTTTTAGTCATTTTGTGTCTTTTTTAGTAATTGTGTGTCTTTTTTCTGTCATTTTGTGTCTTTTTTAAGTAATTTTGTGTCTTTTTTCTGTCATTTTGTGTCTTTTTTTAAGTAATTTATTTATTTTTCTGTCATTTTGTGTGATTTTCTTAGTTATTTTGGTCATTTTGTGTCTTTTTTCTGCCATTTTCTGTCTTTTAAGTAATTTTGAGGTTTTTTTTAGTAATTTTGTGTCTTTTTTTTAGTAATTTTGTGTCTTTCGTCATTTTGTGTCTATTTTTTTGTAATTTTGTGTCTTTTTAAGTAATTTAGGAGTTTTTGGTCATTTTTTTTTTTTTAGTCATTTTGTGTCTTTTTTAAGTAATTTAGGTTTTTTTCTGTCATTTTGTGTGATTTTCTTAGTTATTTTATCTTTTTTCTGTCATTTTGTGTCTTTTTTAAGTAATTTAGGTTTTTTTGGTAATTTTGTGTCTTTTTTTTAGTTATTTTGTGTCTTTTTTGGTCATTTTGTGTCTTTTTTATGCCATTTTCTGTCTTTTAAGTAATTTTGTTTTCTTTCTGTCATTTTGTCTTTTTTTTTGTAATTTTGTGTCTTTTTTTCTGTCATTTTGTGTCTTTTTTTAAGTAATTTTGTGTCTTTTTAAGCAATTTATTTTTTTTCTGTCAATTTGTGTGTGTTTTTAGTCATTTTGTGTCTTTTTTAGTAATTGTGTGTCTTTTTTCTGTCATTTTGTGTCTTTTTTTTTTAAGTAATTTAGGTTTCTTTGGTCATGTTGTGTCTTTTTTAAGCAATTTTTTTTCTGTCATTTTGTGTCTTTTTTAGTTATTTTGTGTCTTTTTTTTGGTATATTTTGTGTCCTTTTTAGTTATTTTGTGTCTTTTTTGGTCATTTTGTGTCTTTTAGTAATTTTGTGTCTTTTTTCTGTCATTTTGTGTCTTTTTTTAAGTTATTTATTTATTTTTCTGTCATTTTGTGTGATTTTTTTAGTTATTTTGTATCTTTTTTGGTCATTTTGTGTCTTTTTTCTGCCATTTTCTGTCTTTTAAGTAATTTTGATTTTTTTTTTAGTAATTTTGTGTCTTTTTTTTTAGTAATTTTGTGTCTTTCGTCGTTTTGTCTTTTTTTTTTAGTAATTTTGTGTCTTTTTTCTGTCATTTTGTGTCTTTTTTAAGTAATTTAGGTTTTTTTGGTCATTTTGTGTCTTTTTTAGTTATTTTGTGTCTTTTTTGGTCATTTTGTGTCCTTTTTTGGTAATTTTGTGTATTTTTTCTGCCATTTTCTGTCTTTTAAGTAATTTTTTTTTTCTGTCATTTTGTCTTTTTTTTTTGTAATTTTGTGTCTTTTTTTCTGTCATTTTTTGTCTTTTTTTAGTAATTTCGTGTCTTTGGTAATTTTGTGTCTTTTTTTAAGTAATTTTGTGTCTTTTTAAGCAATTTATTTTTTTTTCTGTCAATTTGTGTGTGTTTTTAGTCATTTTGTGTCTTTTTTAGTAATTGTGTGTCTTTTTTCTGTCATTTTGTAACTTTTTTTAGTTATTTTGTGTCTTTTTTTGGTCATTTTGTGTCCTTTTTAGCTTTGTCTTTTTTTTGTCATTTTGTGTCTTTTTTTTTAAAGTAATTTAGGTTTCTTTGGTCAAGTTGTGTCTTTTTTAAGCAATTTTTTTTTCTGTCATTTTGTGTCTTTTTTTTTTTTTTAGTAATTTTTTGTCTTTTTTGGTCATTTTGATACTGCCTCCAGCGGCCCCCAGGTAATTTGAGTTTGAGACCCCTGCTCTAAAGTAACGATAAACTTTAACAACAGAGACACAAGTACACACTTCACAGGTACGCAGTTAATTTGTCGCACTGCTCCTTTTGTTTCATAAACGGACCGCTCCAGTTTGACTGTAGCTGCGCTAATGGCGCTATCGAAGCTAACCGGGCTAACGGAACTAACTGGAAAACGGTGCCTGGACTCCAGTACTCGCCGATATGGTATCGGAATCGGAACAACTCCAGGTAAAAGGAAAGTATGAGACAGAGCTGGAGCAACTTACTTAGTTGATTCACAACACTAGTACTAAAGGATTGTCACTCTGAGTGTGTCGCTGGATGCCGGTCGGCCAGCGGAGCGGTGCAGCCAGGAGAGGGAGCGGGTGAGAGGAGGATGATACCATTTGTGGATGTTATGGAGGAATTTAAAGTTGGCATGCCTTAAATGTGATAAGGCAAGACAAAGACCTTCCCCCTTTACAGACTGAAATTCAGAAGAAAGTTTAGAAATAGGAAAGTAAATGTATTAACTGGCCTGTTTGTCACCTTTCCAGCAGTTTCTATTGACATTAATGCATCTGTGAATGAACTTGCCACTTTTCTTTTCAGCTCCTTTGTTTCATGTGTCAACAAATAGTTGTATCTTCAACAACACATTGAATGTAAAGTGCATATCAGGCTGGGTAATATCACATAGTGGCCTAGCAGAGAGCAGATCCTAATTAGTCTCCACGTGTTGCCACAAATTAAATATTCATCAAAAAGGCCAACGGACATGAGAGCAAGAGCTCAAACATATTCCCAATACGAACGTCATAACAGAGTTAAATATGTTGGGCAACTTACTGGCTTCCTTCTGGTGAAAAGAGAAGTTGAAGATTTCCTGAAACTGCACTTTAGATTTTTTCCTTGGAAAACCCCAAGCGCAGGGCGTCTGTGCACTGATGAGTCCTTCTTTAATGTTGACAGCAGACAAAGATTGCACACATGAGTGCAGCTGCATGAGAACGCGCCTCACCAAGTCCTGCCTTGCACGTACAGTGGGCCATGAGCACTGTCCCATCCTCTTGGACCCCAACCCATGGCTGGGTGGGGGTCATGTTGATGGCCTGGGAATCTTTGACCCTTAAGAAGTGAGAATTAAGCCTTTTAGTAAAAGGCAATGGTGGAACAAGTATTCTGATGTCTTGCTTAGGTAAAAGTACTAATACCACACTGCCAAATTACTCCAGAGGGCAGCTCAGTCGAGGGTGCAGCTACCAAAGCTCTTTGTGCCTTGTTCCAAGAGCCCAGCGACTGATCGATCACCTACTGCCTAATGTGCCAGCTCATGACTACGGCCTTCCAGATCTCACAATCCTGCCCCATAGGATTTAATCCTGGATGTTAGTGTGGATTCTCTTCATGGAGGACACCTGTGCATCACTGTTTAACATGGGGAGGCTTGTGCATGGACAGCCACCACACAGCCAGACAGAACTGGGTCAAGCTCCGATGGCATGGAGTCCAAGACCTTTATCCACATCCCCTGCTGATACGATTCTCCAGATGTTGAGGTCTTGGTAGGATAGTACTTTGTCCATGGCCTCCCCTTCGACCACACCACCATGGGTGTCACGAAGACACCACTCATCAGCTTCTCAGGCCCACCCATGCTTCTCCACCGCGACAAGGTGGCAATCCACAATTCGGATTGTGGTCAATATAAATATAATTTAATTTAATTGTATTGAAATTGACCTAACAACGCTGTTTGTCCAGATCAAGCAGGATGTATAATAAACAAAGATGCTCACAAGTCTTTGTTTTGGTCTCTTTTAGAACAGTGCAGGAGTGGTTTTAGGGTCATTGGAGATTCAAACTTAGCCTTTAAACCAGTGGTACTAAACTAACGCTCCCCAATAGGGTGCTGGGTGTCTCGCCAACTATTTTCTATTTCACTATGAAAATAAACTGACTCGCAATAGATTATTTAATGGGCCCAAGAGGTCAGGAGCCCCCGGACCTCTTCTTAACTGATTTTATCATTGTTTGGACTCTTGTAATAAAGTTGATCAGGTTACACAGAACAACCACAGAGAGAAGCAGAAGGGATGCAAAGAGACAAAACAGACGCACAATCACCACAAAGACATGCCAAAAATACAAAGTTATGCAGAATGACTACAACAAGATGCAAAAAACAAACAAACACAGCAAAACTACCACAAAGAGACGAAAAACTAAAACAAAGATGAAAAGAGACTACAAAGAGACACATCATGCATCTATTCTTGGCACCAAGTCTGCAGCGCTCCATTTTTCCAGGACATGACGACAACTGAGATTTGCAAAAGAGTTTTGTGTGTTTTGACAATATGATTAATGAAGATATGTTGTGTAACCCATGAGAATATGAATCAATTACTGACAATAAACAATGTTCTGTGTACTAATACTGCAAGTCAGCAAGTCATAGACAAGGACACAAGGTCCCAGCACATTAAATCATACACAATATACTTTAAATTGGCTTTCTAACATGGAAATACACCTCGAAGGAGGAATTTTAAGTTGGCATGCCTCAAATGTGATAAGGCAAGACAAAGACCTTCCCCCTCTACAGACTGAAATTCAGAAGAAAGTTTAGAAATAGGAAAATAAATGTGTTAACTGGCCTGCCTTCATTTGCTCAATTTACTATTGTGTTCTCATTTATCTCATTATTCTTAAAGGTCGAGGCCTGTTTGTCACCTTTCCAGCAGTTTCTATTGTCATTAATGCATCTGTGAATGAACTTGCCACTTTTCTTTTCAGCTCATTTGTTTCATGTGTCAACAAATAATTGTATCTTCAACAACACATTGAATGTACAGTGCATATCAGGCTGGGTAATATCACATAGTGGCCTAGCAGAGAGCAGATCCTAATTAGTCTCCACGTGTTGCCACAAATTAAATATTCATCAGAAAGGCCAACGGACATGAGAGCAAGAGCTCAAACATATTCCCACTACAAACGTCATAACAGAGTTAAATATGTTGGGCAACTTACTGGCTCATTCTGGTGAAAAGAGAAGTTGAAGATTTCTTGAAAATCCACTTGCAAAACCCCAAGCGCAGGGCGTTTGTGCACTGGTGAGTCCTTCTTTAATGTTGACAGCAGACAACGATTGCACACGAGTGCAGCTGCATTCTGCCTTTCTATAACCTGATATCTGAACCTTCAGGTTTCACTCTGAACAATGGACAACACTTCAAAGGACAACTACACCTACTACTGGAACCTTTACTGTTTTTCTCATGGCCGTGGCTTGCCCAGTTGTGATGCAGTTGTGTTCATCCAGTTTGTGTTGTTATGCCTCGTCATTTGTATCGGCCTTCCTTTGACCCTCGGGGCCATCTATGGTCTCTATTCTCAGGTAAGAACATTATAACTGACAGTTATTTATTTACTGTGTGTGTCATGTCTCTGTGTCTCTGAGGGGTCTTGATCTGGTTGGTTTACAGGTCTCAGGGGTTTTTTACCAGAATTATTGACTCTATAAATAAAATGTACACAAACCTGATTGGACCCTAAACACATACAGTGACTCCATTCAGTCTTCTCTTAAACTCTAAAGACTAATGGCTCCATTTAACTTAAAGAAAACAAAAAATAATTTTCAGGTTGGTCAGATATTTGTTCCAGATTATTTGTGATTTTAATTGTTTAACAAAGGAAGGTGTGACAGTTTGTAGATAATAACAATCTTCAGAGGAAGAAGCCCACTGACCACCATGAGCTTAATGCTGTTGGTTTCTTGATGAAAATAAAAATGATCTCCTGACTTTATTCAGCACCATCATGAGGTGAACCCTTCACCTGGACCGATGCTTTTGTTTACGACTAAATACCTGCAGAACTAATGACATCATCATCATCATCATCTGTCAGTCAAATACATAATTAACAGGATGTGTCCTTCTCTTCTGTGTGCAATCCTCCATGAAATGCAAATGTACAGTAATGTGCAACACAGACGTGAGTCAAAGTTCAACTCCAGTCTGTGTGATAAATACAGCTCATGTTGTTTGGCTCAGAATGCTTCATATCTGTGTGTGAAAACATCTGGCCCTCAGTCTCTTACTGCAGTGATTGGCCCCAGTGTCAAATGTGATTTCTTCCACAGCACAACAGAGAGTTTGATGGAAAATGAATAAATGGCACTGGCTGTTATTAATATTAATAATAATAAATAATAATAAATTCATACAAAGTGCTTTACAATGAAAACATAACATGACATAAAGAGACAGAAAATTAACATAAAACAGAGAAAGATGCTATAATGGAAAATAAGATAGAAGATAAAACTTGATAATAATAAAAAATAAAGTTGAAAATATTAAAATCAAAGATGATATATTTGGGAGTTCAGAACATGTTTCAGCTGCTTGTTTCCTTTTGTTTTCCTGCAGGTGAGAAATGGTGAAGTTGCTCCGATCTACGTCATCAACCTTCTCATCTCTGACCTCATTCAGTTCTGCTACATGATCACTGAGGTGGCACAGCCTAAGAACAGGGACGTGTTCTATTACCAGGGGATATATCTGGTCTTCAGCTATATTTACATCTACAGTCTGGTGGTCAGTATTGGCTTCATGGTGGTCATCGCTCTGGAAAGGTAGCTACCTGTCTATCCAATATGTGTGAAGCTTCAGTGTCTGATCATTGTATCACTGTAGAACTCTGAAGCTGTCTGTCTTGTATTTCAGGTATTTGGTCATCGTCCACCCACTGTGGTACCGCTGCAGACGAACCATCAAGACCTCTGTGCTGATCTGTGTCCTGGTCTGGATTCTTCCTGTTGTCACCTTTTTTATTTCCATTATCTGTGGTACTTTCAAGGTCCTTCTGGTTGTTTTCACCATCTTTTTCCTCCTTCCTCTCCCGCTGCTCATATTCTTCCTGATTGCGACCCTCAAAGCCCTGTATGCTTCCATCTTGGTCCCAAATGACGAAAAACGACGAATTGCAGGAATGTTGATCCTGGTGCTGCTGAATTACACGCTGCTGTTCCTGCCCACCATCATTATGTTTGTGTACTTGTCTAATGAACTTTTCAACCCAAATAGATCCAACCCACATCTTCACCTTCTCCTCTACCTGGTTCCTATGTTTGTTAAGTTGAGTCCTCTGGCAGACTTAGTTCTGTATATGTTGATGAGGAAAGGGACCATACGCCAGCTTTCAGCCTGTTTGTGTCGCTGCAGAACAGACAGCAATGAAATCAGATCTGTAACTGTGAATGATGTCAACATGTCTACAGTCACTTCAAGTCAGCAGAGAAATATGGAGAGAGAAGGGGAGAGAACAGAAGGAGAACTATAGAAAAATAGAAAGAAAACAGACAGAGACAGATTCTATAATCTACTGATATGATTTACAGATTATAAGAAGCTTTGTCCTGACTGCTGTTGGGGTTTTCATACGCCTCGAACCTGAGCAGCACTTGAGCATCGCACGGTTCAAAAGTGTGTTTAGAATCAGAATTCTTCATAATGATCATAAATAATTATTAATTATAATAAATTATATGGCTTGATTTACTCTAAGGCACCTCTCGATGGGGCATCACTCTGTAAAACAGAGAGAAATTAGCCAATTCAACTAAATCAGTCTCATAAAGTTTCTAAACTATCAATTCGGAACTCTGATTAATAATCATAAAACCATAAAGATGGTGTAGGGGAGGACGGCCTTTTCCTGCCTTGGAGGACTAAATACTTTGTGTCAACTTTGAATTCTTTGTCAAACATGTAAGTCTGTTAAAAAGCCAATTTAAAGTATATTGCATGTGATTTAATGTGTCAGATAAAATTGAACTAGTAAAGCAGAGTTGAATTGCATGCACAACTTTATGTCTATGTATGGCAAGACTCACATCCAACTGTAAATGTTGTAACCAAGACTAATACAATAACTTATATATCTTAAATATAACTTAAATATCTCAAAGACAATATTTAACAAAACGAAACATACATCTGTGGCATAAATGTGGCTCCCAACACTGCAAAGTTTCACAGTGATGACATCAACAAATGTTTTATTAGTGTGTTAGATGTAATCAGAGCTCTGTTGTTATTATCTTTTAATCACAGAAAATCAGATATCATGTTTGGTTCACTGAGCTCTTGAAGTCTTTCCTGAACCTTTTGTATGTTTAACACAGAACCTATTAACATTGTCTTTACTTTTTCCTTTTCATATACCATGTGTTTCTATGCAAAACTTAGTTTGTTTGGCTTTTTTAAAAGTTTCTTGCACAGATAATAAAGTAAAGTACAGTTAGTGGGCATGCTAGTGTTGATGTGATTCAGAAGCTGTATTCTGCAACAGCTGTTATGTTTTGTTTTTTTTACCATATGATTAAACTCTAATCACACTTTAATGCATGTAATTATATACTGCATTCTATGTTTGTGGAGATTCAATAAAACTTTTGTTGATAAGCAAAAAAAAAAAGATTTTGTCTGTCTTTGACTAACTGACTTTATTAAAGCAATAAGTAATAAAAAACAGAATAAAACAAATTAGGACAGAATACCTATTTTAATAATCAGAAGTGAAGTTTTCTGACTGGAAAACAAAGCAACAAGGTGGTGAAATCGACAAAATGAATAATCTTGTACTATTAGATTCTGATGGTTTGTATTTGTCTACACGTCTTCTATTGCCTGGTATCACCGTCTGGAACCTCTTGGTTAATTTTTGATTTCCAAGGGGTGTTAACAATGGGTGTAGACAAGAATGCTTCTGAATACAGCTTCAAGCAACCAGAGCAATGAAACGGTTTAGAACAGGTCTTTCAGAACAGGTTTGAGGTAGAGGTCGACTGATACGGGTTTTTTAAGGCCGATGCTGATACCAGCCGGTTTCTCAGCCTCTTCTTTTATCCATTCTTTTGCATTGCTCAGTGTGCCCAGTGCTAAGGCATGACCTTTATACCGAGGATCCTGCAGTGTCACCAGCACCAAACATTTGGTCTTCTCAGCATTTTTCGAATCTTGTCTGTAAGCTTTTCAGCATGGTATCCCAGACTGTTTTGATCCCCTTCGTTTTGGGAACCTCTGCTTCAAGTGCCATCTTCAGCACAGCGATGCTTGGGATGATGCAGGAGATGGAGGCGTCTGACCTGCTCATTTCCAATGTCACCTGTTTAAGTGGGCCCAGTGGCCCAGCCAATCAAATTGGAAACGTGAGCCACCTGATCAGCTGATAGCGTTGAAATCTTTCCATGGTCACCTGTGTCATAACCCGGCTCCTAGGCTATGACAAATACAGAATAGGACACAAAGGATGTTTAGAAATTAATGAATTTATTAAATGAACTTAAACAACCGAGGTGATCAGTACAAATGTGAAGTGTGTAAGTCAGTAACATCAGTAATGTAAATGTGGATGTGTGAGCTATATGAAGTGTAAATGTTGTAAAGTGAAAACAAAGCAGAACCCAAACAAAGAGAATGTGCTGCTGGAGCGCCTGACCCAGATGCTCCAAATCCACAATCTGCTGATGGTACCTTCAAGGACACATAGGAGAATCAAATCACTGGTCAACCACATCAGCCACATATGTAGAGTTGAGTTCCAGTGTGATAGGAGATGAAAGGAGATGAAAGTGACTGATTAATGAAAACAAAAGCGCTAGGCTAATTCACTGGCGTTCGCGTCCTTTGCTGACTCTGGTAAACCCGAGGCTAAGGTACACGGTTAAAATGATATACGGTTTGAAAGATAAGAAGTTAGACTCTAGTTTCACACCACTTCATTAATTAATTAATGGAAACACAACATGATCATTTATATGAGTAGTTCATGTGAAATTTTGATAGAATGTTAGCCAATACTATACGATATGGGATTCAGTGACGTTAGCACTGTCCAGCCCTGTATTATGTTCAGCTCCTACCAACATTGTGTTTTTGTTTCTTTTTAAAGCAATGGCTGAAAATCCACTAATCCTGTGTGGCAGCACTTCACTGAGCCAACACCAGGCAAGGCTCGGTGCAACATCTGCCATTCTCTGGTGAGCTGCTGCTGATACCAGAAAAAAGAAAAACACATCAAATATGTGGACTCCTCTGAGGCGTCACCACCTTGAGGCCTAGAACAACATACAAAAAGAAAAGGAAGATCAATCAGCTGCTTCTTCTAAAGGCAGTTCAACACAGCCAACAGTAATGCAGATGTTTGATGCCCAAAGAAAATGGCCAAATTCTGACCCTAGGTCAAAAAAGATTGGTGCTACCATAACTGAGATGATTGCCACGGACAATCAACCATTTACGGTTGTTTCTGATGTTGGTTTTCAACGGTTGGTGGCATTGCTAGAGCCCAGATACACACTGAAAACAGAAAAGTACTATCGTAGACATCATGGATGATGTTCAAAAGTACAGAACAAAATCAAGGAGCTGGTCAAATTAGACAATGCAGGCCCCAATTTGTCATTTACAACTGATTGGGGAGACAGAATCCCTAATGAGCCTGACATGTAATTTCATTGACAGTGACTGGGAAAGGAAACAAACCGTTCTTAATGTCAAAGCCAGGCATGGCTCTCACACTGGTGAATATATCAGCAGATGTTCCTCAGTCTGCTGAGGCATTGGGACATTGAGACAGAGAGAGTCATGCTTGTGCTTGGCGACAGCGGCGCCAACATGGTGAAAGGGTTTAAGCTCATTGAAGTACCCGATCTCAGCTGCAGTGTCTATACGTTACAGCTTGTTGTAAATTAAGGAATCAACAGCCAGTGAGCAGTGGTGGACATTGTAGCAAAGTTAAAGTCATCTGCTTCCCATTTCAACCACTCTGTCCTGGCCAAACAACGCCTGATGGTGATTCAGTGTAGCCTACAGATGAGCTGTTTGTAGCTATAGTTACATACCAATGATAGAGATTTGGTGGATTGTGCTACAAAACTATCAACTTCTGTAGCACCAGTGCTATAAGCAAAAAAACTACAGTCCTGTACTGTATATATCAATGTTGAACATAATGTCCCAACAGGCCATTATGAACCTATATATTTTAATCTTTGTAGCATTTTGTGAATGGGCAGCCTACCTTGCGGAGGTGTTACTCCAAAAACACTGGTTAAAACAGCACCAGTCCGCTCCATCCATGGCTGCTGGCGGTCCTGGAAGCTTGACGGCCATAGCAATTGTGAGCTAATTGTAGCTCACGGCTAACGAATGGCGTATGCTCCTTTCAGAACCCCCTGATGTTTTCAGTGACATTTTTCTCACCAATTTGTCTTTCTGTAATGGCAGAAACTTGGCTAGCTGCAGAATAAGTATTTACACTAATATTTCATAATTTTCATCACGTTGTGTGTGTAGCTGAAAGTTGTCAAGCTTAACATGTTCACCCTGTCTCAGTGAAATATCAATTAATATAAAGACCTTCCTGAAATTTGAAATATATTTCAAAGCTTCTTTGACTACCATGTAAAGCACTCTATAAATGCATTATTATTATAATTACTACTACTACTACTATTACTACTACTACTACTAATAATATTATTATTATTATTATTATTATTATTATTAATAATAAAAAGTACACAGTCAACTTGCTAACTGAATCATGTTGCTAACTGAAGGTCCATCCATGTGCTCATTAAACGCTAAAATTAGCCAAAAACGTACAAAATATTTAGCTGTTTGCATGTACACTGTCTGCTTCTAGTTAATTTATTTTAAAAAAAGGTGTGGGATCTTGACCAATACACATTTCTAACAGCATAACATCTACTTAATACAATAATTATTAAGTTTAATGGAAAATCTCATCTTTTTATTGCTTTAAATGGGGAAGTCTCAAAGGCACATGATGGTAACTTACCTTTGAAGCCTCGTAGTGATCCAGTAATCAATAATATTCCATTAAAAACGGCCACTTGGCATCAGCAGAGGTCCAGTTTATCCAGTCCAGTCGACTTTTTGGTCCAAAATACATTTATATTTCCATAAATACCCACAGAAACACTGTTGTTTCTGTAGATGTGTCTAATTTCTCGCTCATATTCCCGCCGTAATGACTTTAAACGGCTGCTGAACGCTGCCTTTGATTGACACCTTCTTTGACCTATCAGGAACTTCTATGTCCAACCCACAACCTGCATCAGCCAATGAGGACCCGTGTTGAGCGAAGGTACCCGCCCATCTTTGGTCAGCCTCAGGATGAACCACTCACAGCGCAGCGAGATGATGACTGGCGTTTGGTTTAGCCAATAGAGTTCCGAACTCAGGGATAAACGGTTCTAAGGGGCGGGATTTAAATAGCAAACAATAAAGTCGAACTTTTCGAGCATTTTATGCACAAAGTTTAGTTTTAAAGTGGAAAAACGTGCACAGAAATGTGTTTTTTTTCCCAACAGTAATGCTGTCAGTAAATTTGAATATTTTCACCTTCCATTAGAGGCCAGAATGATATTTGGTGTGTCACCATGGTAACCGAGGATGTTTTGGAGTCTCCATGAATACATAATCATAATTAATATTTTTATAATTACAAAAAAGTGTATACTTTGATCCCAGTGTGTACCTATAATTAATAGTTATTATTATTATTGTAAGAATAGCTTGAAGAAAGCCAAATTAATTTAATTTGAATATGTAGATAATAATAATATTAAGCATGAATAACGCCTAATTTATTACATTTTATTGTCTGAATAAAAATAAAATAAAACAAAATTTCTATATTTTTACTGTATACTGTATATATATATATACACACAATAATAATAATAATAATAATAATAATAATAATAAATAGATAAAGAAATTAAAATAAAATAACTTACTGTTGACGTTAAATGTTTTGCACTTTTTACAGTTTTTTTTTTTTTTTTTCATTTTACCATTTTTCTAAATTTTACAGTAAAACTGTTGTCATGTTGTTTTTGAAATGCTTTTATTTGTTTGGAGCTTTTATTTTGAAGGCTAGCCCGTCCCCCTGTCTGTTGTCATGGTGGCGTCTTCGATGGCGGTTGGCATCTTGTTCGCCTCCTTCTGTTTCCTGTTGGCGCTCGGTCTGACTCTAGATTGATTTTTCTCTGCGTCTGAAAGCGTCGTAGCAGCAGGCGGAGACGTTTGTCCAGAGAGACTGGAGGCTCCGAAGCTCCTCGTTACGTCTGCGGAGATTCTCCTTGTTCTCCTGAAGGAGTTTCTCCTTGTTCTCCTGAAGGAGTTTCTCCTTGTTCTCCTGAAGGAGATCCTCCTTGTTTTCCAGGAGCTGGTTGTTGTTGACCTGGAGAACGTTGATCCTCAGCAGCAGCTCCTCCTGGTTCTTCTGGAGACGCTCGTGTTCAAACAAAAAAAATTACACAAAATTACCAAAACAAAAGACACAATTTAAAAAAACTACCAGAAAAGACACAAAATTACCAAAAAAAGACACAAAATTACCAAAATAAACACCTTTTTTAGGAAAAAAAATCACAAAACTACCAGAAAAGACACAAAAATTACCCCCCCCCCCCACAACATCTATCAGAAAATATACAAAATTACCAGAAAAGACACAAATTACAAAAAATATCACAAAACTAACAGAAAAGACACAAAATTACAAAAAATATCACAAAATTACCAGAAAAAGACACAGAATTACCAAAAATTACACAAAATGACCCCCCCCCCCACAAAACTAACAGAAAAGATACAAAATTACCAGAAAGACAAAAAAAATGACCAAAAAAGGCACAAAACTACCAATAAAGACCCAAAATTACAACAAAATTAACAAAACTAACAAAGACACAGATTACTAAAAAACACCCAAAATTACAAAAAAGACAACAAAATTACCAAAAGAAAACACAAATTTTAAAAAAGACACACAATTACAAAAAGACAACACAATTACCAAATTAAAACACAAATTTTAAAAAAGACCCAAAATTACAAGAAAAAGACACAAAATTACAAAAAAAGACAAAAAGAAAAACAACAACAAAAAAAGACACAAAATTACAAAAAAATACACAAAATTACCAGCCAGACATTGTTACCCTGAAACTCTGTTTCCTTTTGTTTCCATAGATCATCGTTAATAGAAGCTGTTTCTCTCTGAGTTTCTGTCGACTTAAAGTGACATTTACATAAATAGTAGCAGTAAATCTTGATGTTCAACCATTCAAACTTTGGCCATTTAAGCTGTTTTAGGTCTTTTACCATTCTGACAGTAAATAAGGTTTAACTGACTCATGTCAGATAATAAACCATGAAAATAATCAGGAAAAACATCTGGAAGATTCATTTTATTTGACAGCTCTGGGACCAGCCGCTAACTGTCACATTCTGCCACCAGTTAGGCTCCGCCCACAACACGCCGTCATGGTTGGTGAACAGTAACCTCGTCTATAAAAGGAAACTAAATTATGTGTTTTTGAAGTTACAGCTCCATCAGGCAGCAGCTCCGTCTGAGACAGGAAGTCCCTTCAGCCTGCAGTGTGTCAGACCTCCAGCGGGGGCGCCACCGTCCGGTCCTATCTATCGCTACACAAAACGAGACGACTATCACCTCATTTATCACCTCAGAACAACATTCTGGTCCCAGTCTCTAGTCCCAAGTCCTCTTCAGGACAATCTGATGCTACTGTGTAAATAATGGTCCCACTTAGTCCTGTTGTTTTGGAAATATTGTGTATTTTCCGGTAGTTTTGTGATTTTTTTTTAACTTTTTAAAAGTCTCTTTTGGTATTTTTCTGTGTCTTTTTCTTGTAATTTTTTTGTATTTTTGGGTCTTTTAAAAAAAAATTTGTGTCTTATATTGAAAATCTTGTTGGGGTTTTCTTGTAGTTTTTGTGCCTTTTCTGGTAGTTTGGTTATTTTAAAAAAGTGTCTTTGTAATTTTGTCTTTTTTTGTAATTTTGTGTCTTGTTTTGGTAATTTTGTGTCTTTTTCGTGGGTTTTGTGTCTTTTTGGTGATTCTATTTTATAATTTTTGTGCCTATTTTTTTATTTTTATTTTTCTGGTAATGTTGCGTCTTTCTGGAAGTTTTGTGATATTTTGGGGTCATTTTTGTATTTTTAAAAAATCTGTTTTTGGTATTTTTTATTTATTTGTGTCTTATATTGTACATTTTGTTGAAGGTTTCTTGTAATTTTGTGTCTTTTTCAGTATAATTTTGTGTCTTTTTCAGTATAATTTTGTGAATATGTTTTGTAATTTTGTCTTTTTTTGTGGTTTTGTGTCTTTTTGGTGATTCAGTTATTTTTGTAATTTGTTTTCTTTTTCTGGTAGTTTTGTGATTTTTTTGTTGTAATTTTGTCTCATTTTTGGTAATTTTGTGTTTTTGATAAAATTGTTTTTTTTGGTAATTCTGTCTTTTTTTGATCATTTTACGTCTTTCTTTCCCCTCTTCTGGGTGAAGGTCCTTGTTTTGTTTGTTTGTTTGTTTGTTATTCTGGTGTGACAACAGATGATGGAGCAGGGTCTGGTTTGATTGACAGGTGGTTGTCATCAGGACAGAAGCAGAACAATGCGTATCCACGGCAACGAGGACATCTACACACAACTTTAACCCTTTCAGCGTGTTTTCACTTCATCACTTTATTTCAACATTTAGTCAAATTAATTCAATTTTAATGTGTAAATAATAATAATACGCGTGAATAAAGCCTAATTTAATACATTTTAATGTGTGAATAAAAAAATTAATTAAATTAAACATTTATTTTAACTGTATAAATATTCTGAACAAATAATAAATAATTTTACTAGGATAGCTTGAATACACTCAAATTAATTTAATTTTAATGTGTAAAAATTAAAAAAAAATAATAATATGCATGAATAAAGCCTAATTTATAACATTTTAATGTGTGAATAAAAAAATTAAAACATATTTTTAACATATTAATAATTTTTCTAGAATGGCTTAAATAAAACCAAATTAATTAAATTTTAATTTAAGTGAATAACACCTTTTTTATTAGATTTTAATGTGAATAAAAAAGTAATAAAACTATTTATAGTGCATTTAAAAACAATATTTTAAACAGGTTAATAAATAATAATATTTATTAGAATAATTTGAATAAAGCCCAATTTATTACATTTTAATGTACATTTATTTACTCAAAAACTCATTTTAAATACGAAATTTTCCTGTAAAAAACAAAACTTTAACAAACATTTCTCAGCTGAGGAGCTTTCAGCTGCTCGTCATGAGTTTCTTCTCTAAATATTCTCAACATTAATATTCAGCCTCAGAAATCTGATCAACCAGATCAATAAAAGATTATTCTGCTAATAAAGAAATCAGATTTATTCACTTTTTGTCCTGAAAGTTTGACTTCAAACTTATTTTTTATTTGAGCTGTCGGATCAACTCTGGAGCATAAAGTATAAATATAGAATAAAAATAAAATAAATTATTACTTAAACATAATTGATATTGAATGTCTTATCAAGCCTAAAATACTTATTTTTAATGTGTGAATAAATAATCATAAATTATTTAGCATGAATAAATCATAAAATATGATTTTAATAATTAAATAAGCATAAATGTTACTCAAGCATCATTGATTAAATATGCAAATAAATAAAATATCAATAAGCATAAATGAAGCAATTCTAAATTAATCAAAAGCATATGATTTTAATTATTAATTACATGTAAATCAGGCTTATTTTTTAATGTGAATAAATAATAAAAACCATTAAAAGTTTAAATCAAGCATAAATAGTTCATTTTTAATGTTTGCATAAATCAAATAAGTATTAATTAGGTTTCAATAAACTGTAATTAAAATAATCACTCGTGTAAATCAAACAAAGTAAACAAATGTAGGTCTAAATTATGATTTCTAAATAGTGTCAAAAGGACATAATTATTGTTTTTAATGTGTATTAAAAATAAATGTGATTCAAATGTGAATAAATATTTAGTGAAAAACAAGAATTGTGTAAATAAAAAAATAATTACATTGTAATTATAATTATTAGCATAGGTGTGAATCAAGCATAACTATTTTAATGTCAATAAATATTATAAGCATGAAGCCTAAATTAATTATTAAATAGTAAAAAAATCATAAATATAATTATTAATCAGACTGAAGCTAACAGGAGCTAATTGAAGCTAAATGGATATATTAGAAGCTAATAGCAGCTAACTCGTTCTAACAGAAGCTAACTGGATCTAACAGAAAGCTAACTGTAGCTAAAAGAAGCTAACTGGAGCTAACAGAAACTAACTGGATCTAACTGACGCTAACTGCAGCTAAAAGAAGCTAACTGAAGCCAACTGGGTCGAACTGAAGCTAACTTGAACTTAAATGAAGCTAACTGGAGCTAACAGAAGCTAATTGGATCTAAATGAAGCTAACATAAGCTAACTGGATCTAAATAAAGCTAACTAGATCTAACTATCTAAATTAAGCTAACTGGAGCAAACAGAAGCTAACTGGACATAACTGAAGCTAACTGAAGTGAACTTGAGTTAAAAGAAGCTAACTGAAGCTAACTTGAACTTAAATGAAGCTAACTGGAGCTAACATAAGCTAACTGGATCTAAATGAAGCTAACTAGATCTAACTATCTAAATTAAGCTAACTGGAGCGAACAGAAGCTAACTGGACATAACTGAAGCTAACTGAAGTGAACTTGAGTTAAAAGAAGCTAACTGTAGCTAACAGAAGCTAACTGGAGCTAGCCAGGTTGACGGACAGACGAGGAGGCGGGACTTTCTTCGTCTAGAAGCTTTATTGATAATTGTTTACATCTCACAATGCATTCCA
>NC_081536.1:33171010-33206010 GCF_030273125.1 Centropristis striata
CCCATACACCCCGTAGAACCCTTAAACCCCATAGACCCCATAAATCCATAGACCCCTTGGACCCAGTAGACCCCTTGGACGCAGTAGACCCCGTGGACGCAGTAGACCCCGTGGACCCAGTAGACCCCGTGGACCCAGTAGACCCCATAAATCCATAGATCCCATAAATCCATAGACCCCCTGGACCCAGTAGACCCCGTGGACCCAGTAGACCCCGTGGACCCCATAAATCCGTAGACCCTATGGATACCGTAGACCCTGTGGACCGCATAAATCCGTAGACCCCTTGCCCCCAGTAGACCCCGTGGACCCAGTAGACCCCCCTGGACCCAGTAGACCCCGTGGACCCCCTGGACCCAGTAGACCCCTTGGACCCAGTAGACCCAGTGGACCCAGTAGACCCCGTGGACCCAGTAGACCCCGTGGACCCAGTAGACCCCGTGGACCCAGTAGACCCCCTGGACCAAGTAGACCCCCTGGACCAAGTAGACCCCCTGGACCAAGTAGACCCCCTGGACCCAGTAGACCCCGTGGACCCAGTAGACCCCGTGGACCCAGTAGACCCCGTGGACCCAGTAGACCCCTTGGACCCAGTAGACCCCTTGGACCCAGTAGACCCAGTAGACCCCGTGGACCCAGTAGACCCCTTGGACCCAGTAGGCCCCGTGGAGCCGGTACTCACTTGAAGGGGTGCCCCTCGTCAGACTTCTGGATGGCCTGCAGGATGCCTTTATATATCCTGAAGCAGATGGTGACGGAGAGCAGCGCCAGGCCGATGTAGGAGGAGACGCTGACGATGCTGCACACGGTCAGAGAGAGGAGCAGCAGCAGCGCCGCGCCGAACACCACGCCGGTCCGCTTCACATCCCGCCAGTACAGCAGCTCCACCACTGCAGGGGTCAGAGGTCAGAGGTCAGAGGTCAGACAGGTTACAGTCCTCTAAGGAACAGAGACTTCATGTTAAACTGCAACTACAGGAGACTCTTCTCATTTGATTTAAGACATTTTGTTTCTAGTTTAAATTTTATACATTACTCAAATAAACAATTTATATAAAATAAAAAATAATAAAGTCTATGTGACATTTATTAAATTAAATTAAAAACTGAAAAGGGATCAGCAAATTATTATTATTCTCTGAGTTTTCGTGTTTATTATGTGTATTAAAATAATATTTTTTATGTCTGCTGTGCATATAAACATCTTTTATTCCCTTCTATTGATATTTAACATATAATAATTATTATATAATTTTTAAATATGTATTAATATATTAATTATATTAATAATTTATTCATTACTTTAATATTTTACAACTCTGATTTAAAAAAAAATAAATGAAAAAAAAACAATGAGTTTAAATTTACAAAAAAACATTTACCAGTTTGAACATTAAATATATTTTATTTTTCATGATACGTCACAAAGGATTAATAAATCATAATTTTATAATAATAATAATAATTTTATTATATTTTAGACGCCAAACTTTTTGCCGTTAGCTTCGAGTGTTTAATGTGTATAAAAAATATTTAATATTGTTTTTTCCTGCTGTTTATTTTCTTCTATTGACATTTAATTTATTTAAATACATTTAAAAAAATATTATTATTTGTAGTTTTCTCATGTGCATTTAACTTGTTAGATTTATTTATTTTTTGTTCTTATTATTGACCTTTATGTTCTGTATATTTTCATGCATCAGTAAACATTGTTCCTTTAATGGTTTTCCATTTGTGTGTTTATTAAAAATGTAGTTTTCTTTTAAACTGCAATTAGACTTTAAATTAAACATCATTTGTTTGTCCAATAAATAAATAAATAAAAAACACCAAAATCTTAAAGAAGGAGCTGAATATTGATCGTTAAACCTCCCAATAACTGGTGCAGCCACGGTTTCCATGGTAACCCAGTGATCTGTACACCGCTGTCTAAAACACGACGAGATGAGAAACCAGAAGATCTGAAGACAAACGAGTCGTCGATCCTTCAGACGAAACGTTTCTGAACGAGTCCAACGACTCGCCGCCACGTGTTTGTGTCAACAGAAACACAGAGCTGACGGGAAAATGGCGAATCGTCATGGAGACGAAAATGCCGAATATCTCAAAAAGACAAAGAGAGGGAACCATGAAAGTTACACTGAGATGTCAGGCTGCAACGATCTGTCAACCAAAATCTTTAATAGAAATAGTCGACAATGAATTCCATTGTCGACTATTGTCGCCAGACGTGTTTTCCAACAGAGTGAGTCATCTCACTTCATTACAATCTCTGCCGAGCGGTAACCTACACAGAAACGGCGGCGTCCAACACAGCTACACGTACCAACACTTAGAACGTTTGGGAGCATTGTAGCCTGGATACGGCCAATAAAAAAAATGACTTGCAAGGTTTGCAAAGCAGACCTGCGTGTCACAGCAGCACCTTGGTGATGCACGAGCATTTAAATAGAAAGCAAACCAAACGGAGTCTGACTCGCCTCGGGAAGATTCAAGTAACATTCAGCCGATACGTCTCGTTTATAAGCGCATTTTTTGGCTTTAAAAGAGCTTTAACGTTATGTCTGACGAACGTATTTTAGATTAAATGCATGCAGTCTGAAGCAGAGAGCCAGCATGGAGCCTTTCTGCAGAAGAAGCAGATGTGCAGCAGCAACAGGCTCCTCACTGACTCAGTATATATATATATATATATATATATATATATATATATATATATATATATATATATATACACACACAGTCTATGGTCAGTACTGGTGCTGGTCTGTGATACGAGGTTCCAACAGGTGAGCCCAGTTCAACCCAGACTACATCCAGAACCCAGAACCAGTTCCACCCACTTGATGGAGCAGAAATACAGTTTTATAAAACACATTTTCCTGTCCAGAAAAAATGGACAGAGGTTTATTTATTTTTTGTATGAATCAGCAGCTGAATTGTTGAATAAAAGATGCGTTTTTCATTTAAGTACCCATCTTTCTTGTGTTTATTATCATTTGCCACATATTTAAAGCAACTTCATGCTAAATTTAAGAAAAAATTAATAATTATCCGATTAGTCGACTAATCGTTTCAATAGTCGGTGACTAGTCGACTATTGAAATAGTCGTTAGTTGCAGCCCTGCTGAGTTGCTTCATAGAAGCGATGGACAATGGGGGGTCGCCAAAGTTTACAATGGTAACAATGTGGCTCCCTCAAGAAACAGGTTGGGAACCACTGGTCTATGGTCATTAATGGAAACCCTTAGTCACCACGGCAACAAGTAGGAATGTTGACAATATCATGATATGCATTATTTTTTACCCATTTAACAAAAAAATACCGGTATAATCGTGATCGATACGATATGACACAGCCCTAATTAAACACGCCTCAAACTGACACCAACATTATCGGTGTTCCACAGAAATAACGTAACAGGAGTGTTAAACAAAAACAAAAAAAAACAAGAACGTGTTTATCCGTGTGCAGGTTCTCCTGAATGAAGCTGAAATGATGTCAGAACCAGTGAATGAACTTAAGTATCGATACTCAAAAAAGTATCGATACTAAAACGTTGTATCCGGATACGATCCTCATTCTCAAAAGTATCGAGTATCTGAAGCTTGTTATCATAGCTGCAGTTTCTTTTTGCACAACTGTTTTTTATTATAAATATCTAACCTGTGGTTCTGTTCATTTTTACATGTTGCATTTTTCTTGTTCATAAAAATATTTCTGTTAAATTTGATCCTGGTGGTATCGACAATGGTATCAAGTATTGAATATTTTCCTGAGTATCGTTCTGGAGTTGGACATGTTAGTATGGTGACAAGCGGAGAATGAACAGAGTGTTTAACACATTGAGGCCTGAAAAACCGCTGGGCGATTTTAAAATAAGCCTCTAATTTTCTGGAAATTCTGGAAAAATTCTGGGAAAAAAAGTGTCAACGCTTCTACTAAATAATAGATTTTTCAGCCTCTGTAGCAGATAGAAATGAAATTCAAAAAGTATTTGAAAAGTATTCAAATACTACAAAACGACGTATCTGCTTTCCAGGCTTCAATGGGTTAAGAGAGGAGGGATGTGTATTTAGAGGAAGTATTGAGTATTGAGTTAGGGCTGGGCGATATGGCCCTAAAAAAATATCACGATATTTCAGGCTATTTTTGCGATAACGATATTCTTGACGATATTAGGGAATACTTAAAAAGATAGAAAATATGATTTTTTTTGTAGTCTGCATAAATAATTAAAAATCTAAAATGTAGTTTAAAGTGCAAATCTCAACAGTTGCCAAATACAAAAAAATTTACTCTTGACTGTTGAGTATGAGCAAATAATAAAAATAACCATTTAGGGGTTCCGGGGGTATATTTGAATGACATTTTGTAAAGGAGAATAAAGGTTCTTGTATGTTTTATTTAAGGCATCTTATTTTGACAGTCTTCTTGTAAGTTCTGTGGTGGATTCTCTTAACACACTGTGCTCTTATTTTGAAAGCTGCATGTGTTTAGCAACAGGGAGTAAGTAGCTTTTTGTGATTAAAACAACTTTAACCACGACATCAAGAAGTAGGAACGTTGCCAATATCATGATATGCATTTTTTATAACCATGAAAAAATATACCGATATTATCGTGAACGATACGATATGGCACACCCCTATATTGAGTATTGAGTATTGAGTATTGAGTATTGAGTATTGAGTATGGAGTGAAGGCTGCTGGGAGTCAGGAGCCCTCTGAGGACAGGGACTAGACGGGGCGGGGCGTCTCTGGGGACAGCTGGGGTCCTGCAGCTGGTTTAGGTTTCAGCGAGGGATTCCAGGCAGGTCAGGGGACGATATTAGCCGAGACGGAGCCGGGACACATGGACACTGACTGCTGGCAGGAATGTGACAGTTTAAGGTTTCTGCCTGGCTGGTGGGAATGAACGCCTGCTCATTAACGCTGAGACTCACCAAAACTAACAGACAGAGTGAAGCTGCAGGCGGAGAGGACACATTCTGCTGCAGATAACCCTCAAAACAGCTGCACGACACCTGAAATATTAATAATAATCTGCTGCTCAACTCACCACTCAGATCATTTTAACCCTCCGGACCCCAACAAGCTGTTTCTACATGCTCTGTGTCTTTGTGTTTCACTGTTTTATATTAAATCTATATAAATCTATAAGTCCTGCAGCTCAAACAGTCTTTGTGCAGAATAACACAGTTACGACAGAAATTATCGGAATTTTTTTTTAAAGATTTTTAAGTGTCATGAATGTTGTTACAAATACAAAATGGCCCAAAAAAAAACACAAAAAAGACAAAATGACCAAAAATGACACAAAAAAGACACACAAAGAGATGTAAATTACCAAAAAGGACACAAAAAAGAAACAAAATTACAAAAAAAAGACCAAAAAAATGTAAATTACCAAAAAAATTATGAAAAAAAGTTAAAAAAAAATGAGACAAAGTTACCAAAAAAGTGACACTAAAAAAGGTGTTAAATTACAAAAGAAACAAAAACGATTGCTTGAGACATGAAAAGTTACCAAATTTAAGCTTAAAAATAACACTTTAAAAAAAAATTTGCTAAAAATGAAGTGTTTGCACCAACCAGGTCTTGTTAAAAACATTCATCACACATGATACTTCAAGGACTGTTGGAAATCTGACAATAATGACAGTTTTTACAGTTTCTGGCTGTGATGGATGAAACATTTTGGTGATTTTTTAAAGAAAACCTGATCTGGCAGGTTGTTCAGAGGGTTAACAATGCAAAATGATTTCATTATTCACGAAAATTGGGAATTTTCTTCTAAATCACTTTAAAGATCGTTTATTTTTGGTTCAATTTTCACAGATTTATTTTTGATCATGTGACCGTTGGTCTCAGCAGAATCAATCATGTCTTCAGTGTCTCTGAGGAGAATTTAATGTTTTTAACAGGATCTGCTTTATTTAAATGACACATGGAGAATAAAGAGATTCTGACACTAATATCAACATTTAACACAAGTAACGGACACTTTTTAGAACAGAAACTTTAGTAACTGATGATGTGTTCAAGGACCGTCGGAAAGTTCAAACTCTGACCATAACGTCTGCTTTTACAGTTTATTTTCTAAAATAAACTGGATTTTTTTGGGCGATTTTTTGCTGGAAACATGACGATACTTCAATATGTGGAGAGAACTATTTTGGTCTGTTTTGGTCATTTTACATATTTTCTGTGTCTGTTATTATGTATTTTTGTGTCTCTTTGGTCATTTTTGCGTCTTTTTTTGTAATTTACATATTTTATGTGTCTTTTTTTGGTCATTTCGTTGTTTGTAACATTCATTCATGACACTTAATAAAAAATAATTAATCAGAGAAATTAAACCTTTTACTGATTTTCTCTCATTCTAACTGTTATTCTGCACAAAGACTGAGTTCTTCTGATTGTGCTGCAGAGATGATAGAGATTTATATATTACTGCAGTGAAACACGAGGACACACACACACACACACACACACACACAGAGGAGAATGTAGAGAGAAACAGCTCGTTGTTCACAGAATGAATCCTGATTATATGGAACATAAAGAAGCTCAGCAGCCTCAGCAACAAAACAACCAGCAGAAAGAAAGAGCAGAAATAAATAAAGATCAGAGATAAATAAAGATCAGAAATAAATAAAGATCAGAGATAAATAAAGATCAGAAATAAATAAAGAGCAGAGATAAATAAAGATCAGAGATAAATAAAGATCAGAAATAAATAAAGAGCAGAGATAAATAAAGATCAGAGATAAATAAAGATCAGAGATAAAGATCAGCTTCATCTTCAGGAAGCTTCTCTCTTGTTCAACATGTGGGCGGTGACAGCTAGCCTGTTAGCCGCTAACAGCTAGCACCGTTAGCCCCGCAGCTAACTCCTCTTATTATACCACCGACCGGCAGGCTAACCAGGCTAGCTGAGTTAGCATCACAGCAGCTGGAGCTCCTGGTGTAAAGACACAGCAGGAGGAGCAGGAACAGGAGCAGGAGGAGGAGGAACAGCAGGAGGAAGAAGAGGAGCAGGAGGAGGTGCAGGAGAAGGAGGAGTAGGAGGAAGAGGAGCAGTAGGAGGAAGAGCAGGAGGTGCAGCAGGAGGAGGAGCAGGAGGAGGGTCCGGTCCATATGTGGCCTCCTGGCTCCATATGGTAGCAGCAGCGTGCTAACTAACTGGAGGAGCCGCTAAAAATAGCGCCTCCTCCTCCTCCTCCTCCTCCTCCTGCTCCTCGGAGCAGCTCAGGCCTGTGATCCCGCTCTTTAACCCTCTCTCCGTCTCTCTCTCCCCGGTATTTCTCCTCCCTCCTCCCCGGGCCGCTGCGGCAGCCTCCCCCCGGCCCCCCGGTGCTCCCGGCGGGGACAGACCGTCCAGGCTCCGGGGAGGAGGACCTCCGCGGCGGCCCGGCTCCCCGCCTCCTCCCTCCCCGCCTCCCTCGCTCCCTGCCCGGCCAGGACGCAGACTCGGCCCCGCGGATCATGCAAATGTTAAACCCGGCGAGCGGAGCCGAGGAAAGGTTGAGAGACTGACCCTGTTCGGCGTCCATCTTGAACCTCCGGGAAGCTCGAGAGACTCGGCGGCTCCGCCCGCTGACTGACCGACAGCAGGGAGGGGGAGGCGGGGAGGGACATGCGCAGCTCGGCCTCTCTCTCTCCGGACAGACACCACCACTAGGTTACATCTACTTATTATTATTATTATTATTATTATATAATATAATACTGACTGTAGGGCCACCACCGCTAGATTATATCTAATCATTATTATTATAATAATAATAATTATTATGTAATATAATAAATACTGACTGTAGGGCCACCACCGCTAGATTAGATCTAATTATTATTATTATAACAATAATAATTATTATAACAATAATAATAACAATAACAATAATAATAATAATAATAATTATTATTATGTAATATATTAAATACTGACTGTAGGGCCACCACCGCTAGATTAGATCTAGTTATTATTATTATTATTATGTTATATAATAAATACTGACTGTAAGGCCACCACCGCTAGATTATATCTAATTATTATTATAATAATTATTATTATAATAATTATTATTATGTAATATAATAAATACTGACTGTAGGGCCACCACCGCTAGATTATATCTAATTATTATTATTATTATAACAATAATAATTATTATTTTTATTATTATGTAATATAATAAATACTGACTGTAGGGCCACCACCGCTAGATTATATTTAATTATTATTAATTATTATTATTATGTTATATAATATAATACTGACTGTAGGGCCACCACCGCTAGATTATATTTAATTATTACTATAATGATTATCATGTAATATAATATAATACTGACTGTAGGGCCACCACCGTTATATTATATATAATTATTATTATAATTATTATGTAATATAATAAATACTGACTGTAGGGCCACCACCGCTATATTATATCTAATCATTATTATAATTATTATAATTATGTAATATAAATACTGACTGTAGGGCCACCACCGCTATATTATGTTTAATTATTATTATATTTAATTATTATCATGTAATATAATATTATACTGACTGTAGGGCCACCACCGTTATATTATATCTAGTTATTATTATTATGTTATATAATATAATACTGACTGTGGAGTCAGAGGAGCGCCATGAGATAATAATATCTGTAAATTGTAGTATTATACTCTGTAAATTAATAAGAAAAAAAACTAAAGTGGGAATATTTATTACAGAATACACAGACAAAAAAATATATTATAATAAAATAAAAAAGGGAAATAAAAACGCTGAAATATAAAGAGAAAAAAATAAGAATACATTTTTAAAATGTGGGGATATAAACAGAATAGAATAAATGGGTAAAATAAAAAAATCTGTAAATTAATAAAAAAGTGGGAATATTTATTACAGACTACATACTTAACAAAAATAATAAGTAGGTAAATAAAAACGCTGAAATATAGAGAGAAAAATAATAGAATAAACAAGTAAATAAAAGTGGGAATATAAACAGAATATAATAATTGGGGGGGAAAAACAACCTGGAAAATTAAAGAGAAAAAAAATAGAATAAAAAGGTAAAAATATATTTAAAAATGTGCAAATAAAGAGAATAAAACCGGACGGACGCTCAGCACCACTCTATTATATTTAATTATTATAATATAATACTGACTGTGGAGTCAGAGGAGCTCCATGAGATAATAATATATCTGTACATTAATTAGAAAAAAAAACTAAAGTAATGAATTATATATAATATAAATATAATAAGTAATAAAGGGAATATTTATCACAGAATATACATTTAAACGAAAAAATTGGAAATAATAATTAAATAAAAAGGGAAATAAAAACTCTGAAATATAAAGAGAAAAAAATAAAAGAATAAATAAAAAATGTTTGAATAAATAGAATAAGTAGGTAAATAAAAATGCTGAAATATAAAGAGAAAAATAAAAGAATAAATAAGAAAATAAAAAATGTGGGAATATAATGAATAGGGGAAAAAACAACAACCTGGAAATTTAAAGAGAAAAAATAATGTTATTTTTTTAAAGTGCAAATAAAGAGAATTAAAAAATAATAAAAAGGGTAAAGATATTTAAAAAAAATATATAAATGGGATAATAAAAAAATAAGAAAATATAGTAACATAAAGAGAAAAGACTAAATGGGTAAATAAACAATGTGGAGCTATGAAGAGAAATAAAAATAATGTGTGAATATAAACAAAAAGAATAAAAGAATGTTGATATATAAAAGAGAAAATAATAGGTATATATATATATATATATATATATATCTGTACATATTTTAAATATATTTATTTTCTTACTTATTTACAGATTTTATTTCTCTTAATGGCGCTCTGACTCCATACGGTTTTATAAACTCCTTGACAAATATTTTTAAAAAAGAAAAAAAAAGCTTAAATTTAAAGAAAAAGAGGCCAAAATAAATATTAAAAACCCCCAAAACACGTTCACCAGTTATCCTTTAAAACTGGATTTACAATAACACCAAACTAACAGATTATTTATTGTTATTAAATCCAGTTTTTACTCAAGTATCCATTGTTTCCTTTTCTTCTACAAATGAAAGACAAACGAGGTTCAAACCTACCAGAAGCAGAGGAAGAAATCTCAATCATCCAATGAAATAAAATATATATCACAAAGAAATAAAATATTAAATATATGAAGCAGAGAACAAACAGAGAACGCCACATGATGTCCGGAGTTCAACAGACGGAAAGAAAGAAAAAGGAAAGAGAAAGAGAAAGAAAGAAAGAGCCGTTAGTGACAGCGGGGGGGGGGGGGGGGGGGGGGGGTTCCAGACTAACCTCGTTTGTATATAGTCGATATAGCACGACACAGTTTAATAAACGTCTTTTGAGCTCAGAGCAGCTTTTTGTTCCCTGAACGCATCACTGACTGCAGAAAGTGCTGATTCACAGCTCGGCGGCCTCGTGGCGTCACACACACACACACACACACACACACACACACACACACACACACACACACACACACACACACACACAGCAGCTTCTCTCAGTCGACCAGCGAACGCATCACCGTCCACGCTAGTTAACAGCTCAATGACTGACACACACACACACACACACACACACACACACACACACACACACACACACACATTTCTAGAAGTGTCTGAGCCGCAGCAGAGACTGAAGACTTTTCTTTATAAAATCACCAAGAAAAAATCATCCAGCGTTTATCACAGAAATACTGTAAAAACAGGCGTTATCGTCAGAGTTTGAACTTTCCGACGGTCCTTGAACACATCTTCAGTTACTAAACTACAGTTAGTAACTGACAGTTACTAAAGTTTCTGTTCTAAAAAGTGTCCGTTACTTGTGTTAAATGTTGATGTTAGTGTCAGAATCTCTTTATTCTCCATGTGTCATTAAAATAAAGCAGATCCTGTTAAAAACATTAAATTCTGCTCAGAGACACTGAAGACATGATTGATTCTGCTGAGACCAACGGTCACATGATCAAAAATACATTATGAATATTGGACCAAAAATGTACGGTCTTTAAATCGGAAAAAAAACCCCACAATTTTAAGCTTCTTGTTTCTCGTGAATAATCAAATAATTTTGCATTATTAAACCTCTGAATCCAACGACCTGCCAGACAGTTTGAAATGCAGGTTTTCTTTAAAAAAAAAAAAAAAAAATGTAGCATCCATCACAGCCAGAAACTGTAAAAACTGGCATTATTGTCAGATTTCCAACAGTCCTTGAAGTATCATGTGTGATGAATGCTTCAGGCATGAAAAGTTACCAAATTTAAGCTTTAAAATAATATTTTGGAAAAAAAAAAATTGGCCAAAAATACTAAAGTCTTTGCACTAACCGGGTTGTGTTAAAAATGATAAATTCTCGCTCCTGTCACGTGACAAATACTCACTGAAAATCTGTTTACACAGAGCAGAGAGGAGAGGACAGGAGAGGCTGGAAACATGACAATACTTCAATGTACAATATGTGGACTTTTTTGGTAATTGAACGCCTTCTTTGGGTTATTTTATGTCTTTTTTTTTTTTTAAATTGACGTCTTTTTTGGTACTTTTGCAACTTTTCTTGGTAATTTTTTGTCTTTATGAGGAAAATTTGTGTATTTTGTAATTTTGTGTCTTTTTCGGAAATTTTTTAGGTCATGAGATGAATATTCACTGAGAATCTGTTTACACAGAGCAGAGGGGAGAGGACAGGAGAGGCTGGAAACATCAATACTTCAATGTACAACATGTGGACTTTTTTTTTGGTAATTTCACGTCTTGTTTTGGTTATTTTGTGAGAGGACAGGAGAAAACTGGCTTTACAGCCTCAGTTCTCTGACGGTGAGAACAGTTTCAGAGCATTCTGGGTTCAATTTCGGCAAAAACTAGAATAAACTAATAATAAACTAACTAATAAACTAGAACAAAGTCTCGCTGACAGACGTCTGACGGTGGAAATGATCCAATCTGCTCAGACGAAACAAACAGTGTGAACAACGACTGAGCCTCATAAAAACTACACTCACCAACAAGATATTAAAGTGTAAACAGTGACACAGAGTCTTTACAGAAACTAAACCAGAGACACACACACACACACACACACACACACACACACACACACACACACACACAGCGTCCAGCGGCAGCTTCTACGTGTCATCACACTCGCTGCAGAAAGCAGCCAAACTACAGAAAGCTCCGTCCTGACTCTCCTCCAGCTCATTAGCATATCCCCCACACACCGACCAATCACAGCACTGCCAGCTAACGTCACCCCCCCCCCCCCCCCCCCCCCCCCGTCTACCTTTGGTCAGAGTGGCTGACTGTCCAAAGGTCTCTGCTGCATCGCCACAAGGACGAGACCTGCAGCCTGTTACCTGAGGACACACACACACACACACACACACACACACACACACACACACACACACACACACACACACACACACAGGTGTGAGTCAAACATGTAGGAACCCTCCGGCCTGCAGCTACAGTCTGTCTGTCTGTTTAATCATCAGTGTCAGATATCTCCTGCAGCCACGCCAATAAAATCAAACACAAGCCTTCCTAAAGAGCCCCTGCAGCAGGGACGCCTCCTCCTCCTCCTCCTCCTGCTGCTGCTGAGGAGGAGGAGGAGGTGTCCCTGCCTGCAGACGGGAGCTGCAGCGACTCGTACCCTGCTCCCTCCAGGGCCTGGCGGTGGTGGCGGCGGCGGCGGCGGCGGGCTGGTTCTCCTTCCTGTCCACAGAGTTGTTCTCCATGCCGTCAGATCAGCAAACACACATTCCACACAGAGAAACAGCCAGCGGACGGACAAGTGTTTGAGTAGGAGAGAGAGTGTGAGTGTGTGAGAGGCTGCAGGAGGAGCAGGAGGAGGAGGAGGAGGAGGAGGAGGAGGAGGAGGGAGGGGAGAACCCGAGGCTTCCTGTGGGGGAGACGACTGCAGAGAGCGAATCACCTCTCTGCTGTCAGCTGACTGTCTGCTGCCAGCGCTCTGACGCAGCAACTATAAACGGCTCTCCCTCCTCCTCCTCCTCCTCCACCTCCCCCACCTCCTCCTCCTCTCTGGCATGCTCTCCCTCCTCCCTCCTCCTCCTGATCTTCCCTTTCCCCTCCTTTCCCTTCGTCATCCCTCCTCCTCCTCCTCCTCCTCCTGCTGCTGCTGCTGCTTCTTTCTTATAAAAAGTGCTGACGCAGCAGCGAGCAGCTGAAACATTTCTGTCCTTGTGTTTCCTGCAGCGAGCAGCTTTATTCAAATTCATTAAAATCAGGTGAGAAAAATGTCGTCCAGAGGTGAGAGAGTGTAATAAACTGCACAGGGTCCTAAAAAAAACCTACAAATAATCAGATTTTTCTATTTTCTGACACTTCTCAAACAAATAAATCTTCTTTTCTTCCAAAGAGGATTTTATCTGTCAAACCTCAACACTGAAGGGTTAATAAAATACATTTAAATCAGGTGAAAAATGTCGTCCAGAGGGGAGAGAGTTCACAGACTCACCAACAAAGAAACTGTGTCCTAAAAAAACATTTTAAAAAAACCCTAAAAATGATCAGATTTTCTATTTTCTGACAGTCCTCAAACAAATAATTATTTTATTTCAAAGAGGATTTTATCTGCCAAACTTAAAACCTCAAGAGTTAATAAAATAAATTTAAATCAGGTGAAAAATGTCGTCCAGAGGTGACAACGTTCAGAGACAAACTGCACTGTGTCAAAGGTTTTATGAGACTTTCTGATCAGAGCAACAACAACAAAAACCCTAAAAAATATCAGATTTTCTATTTTTCCAAATGGTCCTCCAACAAATAAATCCCTAAAAAAAATTAAAGATTATTATTATTATTTATTACTATCATTTATTAAGGATTTTATCCTTCAAACCTCAACACTCAAGGGTTAATAAAATTAAAATAAGGTGAAAAAATGTATACAACTTTTATATATTTATATTTAACAAATAAATCCTAAATAAATAATAATACTAATAATAATAATAATAAAGATTTTATCTGTCAAACCTCAACTCTCAAGTGTTAATAAAATAAATTAAAATAATAACTACTGTGAGCTGTACAAAGCTGAAATACTGTATTAAACATCTGGTAATATCACAAATGTATTTATATTTAAATACAAATATTTGGATATTATTATATTATATATATATAATATTTGGATAATATTTGGAAAAAACACAAAAACTATTAAAAAATATATATTTTTAAATGAACACTGCTATTCTAATGAAGCTATATATATATATATATATATATATGTACACACATACATATAAATAAAGACAAAAACTGGCCAAAATGACAAAATTAACCGCAGCCAAAAACTGCAAAAAACAGAAATTATCGTCAGATTTTCTTAATTCCGACAGTCCCTGAATGCATCATGAGACAAACGCTTCCCATCAGGAAAAATGAAAAAATCTGACTTTACAAATAGCCATAATTTATTAAATCACTTCACCCTAGATGTGGTTTAAAATGTGTCCAGAAAGAAGTTTTTCCGCACAAAAAATATAAAAAACCCCCAATTAAATTCTGTCACAGCAGAATGTTTACACAGAGATGTAATATTATATAATAACATATAATATTTTAGTGGTAATATTGGTAACATTTATAAAAATAGGTTCCATCTTATTCCATTTTTTCTAAAAATATATAAAATACAAATAAAGAAATTCAGCTTGCTTTTAAAAATTATATATTTATGTTGATATGTTATTTATTGATATTTATGTTATATTGTGCTGATTCCATAGAGCAGCAGGACGTATAGATTTTATATATATGTTGCTTCTAAAGAGAGGAACATGTGGTTAAGGTTATTTAGACTGGACTAAATAAAGATGAAATATTCTGAGGCGTCTGCAGGAGAACTCCTCATTAACATGTAAACTGTAGTGAGCTGGTTCAGCCACCAGAGGGCGCCACTCATCAATAAACACCAGCAGCTCTTCTTCTCTACTCAAACTCACAAAAACTCATTTAACCATTAAATAAAGATGAAAATTCATAAAATTAATCAGTTTTTAGCTTCAGTCACAGGAGAAAAATAAAATGAAATAACTAACAAACTCCTTGCACAATTATGAAAAGTGATATGGACCGATATAAATAGGGAAAAAAATATTATAAATATTTTTTACATATTTATATCACTCCATATTACTTTTTAAATTTGTATGTATATCAATTAAATAAATGATGTATATAAATAAAAATATTTAAAATATGCACATATAGATGCATGAATTAAATTATAAAAAATATAAAAAATATGTATTAATGAATACATTTAAAATATATATAAATAAATAAAGTATATATAAATTAATAAATAAAATATAAAAAATCTGTATATATAAGTAAATTAAAAAGTATAAAAAAATATTTTAAAATGTATATATGTTAAATATGTGATGTAAATGTATATATATATATACACAAGTGAATAAATTCATTAAAAAATGTATATATAAGAAATTAATTTAAAAATTATATATATATATATATATATATATATATATAAATAATTAAGTGAATAAATTAAAAAAAATTAAAATGTGTAAGTGAATAAATTAAAAAAATAATAAATTTACTCAGAATGATGACCAAGTTTTTTGAATTTACATAATCATAATGTCTTGTAGCAAAAAAATAAATATCTATCTATCTATCTATCTATCTATCTATCTATCTATCTATCTATCTATCTATCTATCTCTCTCTCTCTCTCTCTAATATATATAATACGGAGCGTTCAGGTTCAGGACAGAGCGTCCGACAGCTCGCCGCTCTCTTATCACTCAGGTCCTGAGAGAGTAAACTGTGGTGGTGAAACAGACGGTTACATAAAACGAGAAGTACAAAGTGTGTGTTCAGAGACACGACGTGAACTTTCACCGCTGACACACACCTGAAATCTACAGCGTCACCCTGATTCATTTCATCACCTCGCCTCTACTTCCACATTAAATCATTCCGTTTAGGAGAAGCTGCACGACTCAAAAACAAGTTCCACCAATACAGATTTCAAAAGCAGCTTCTCTTTTTTTTTAAAAATTGCCAAAACTCCAGAACTTATCAAAGGAAGAAACCTTAAAAACAGGCGTTATCGTCAGAGTTTGATCTTTCTGACGGCCCTTGAACAGATCACCAGTTATAAAAGTTTCAGTTATAAAAAGTGACCAAAACTTGTATTACAATGTTGATATTCGTTATAGAATCTCTTTATTCTTCATGTGTCATTTAAAAACATGTCAGAAAATAAGATTTGGATTTTTAAAAAAGTATTATTCATTCTCTAAAATGGTCTTAAATATTAAATTAGTGAATTCTATAATAATAAGATAAATCAGAAACGTGTGAAGGTTAATAAAAGGAATGAAGGTATGATTCTCAGCAGGAAACTGATTTATGATCAAAGGAGAAGAAGAAGAGCTGAGACAGAAAACCTGCCAGTGTCGCAATGCAGGGAGGAGGAGCAGGAGGAGGAGAGGGAGGGAGGGAGGGAGGGAGGGAGAGAGAGAGAGAGAGGAGGGGGGGAGAGGAGGAGAGAGAGAGAGAGAGAGAGAGAGAGAGAGAGAGAGAGGATGGGGGGAGAGGAGGAGAGAGAGAGAAAGAGAGGAGCAGGAGGAGGAAAAGGAGGAGACAGAGAGAGAGAGAGAGAGAAAGGAGGGGGAGAGGAGAGAAAAAGGCAGAGAAGGAGGAGAAGGGGGGCGAAAAAAAAGAGGAGGAGGAGAGGGAGGAGCAGGAGAAGGGGGGGAGAAAAAAAGGAGGAGGAGAGGGAGGAGCAGGAGCAGAAGGAGGGGAGAGAGAGAGAGAGAGAGAGAGAGCAGGAGGAGGAGGAAGAGGAGGGGGAGCAGGAGTAGAGAGAAAAAGAGGAGTAGGGGGGAAAAGGAGCAGGTGGGGAGAGAAAAAGGAGGAAGAGGAGCAGGAGAAGGGGGAAGAGAAGGGAGGAGGAGGAGCAGGAGAGAAAAAAGGAGGAGAGAGAGGAGGAGCAGGAGGCTGTAACTAACAGGAGCTCCCTCCTCCTCCTCCTCCTCCTCCTGCTGTATTAATAGGATCATATTAATAAGAGTCTTTGTGATATGAACTGATCGATATCAGTTTAAATAAAACGGTGATCCATTAAATCTGCTGCTGGGAGTCTCAACAGAGACCACTCAGATAAACAGCTTCACTCCCTCAGCGACCGTAAACATCAACCACCACAACAAAGACTTACACTGCAGACAACAAAACAACATCTAAACCAACAAACAATCCAGAAACAAATACCGCTGAGGTATTCCAGCAGCAGATCCTCACACTGGACCAGTGAAACCAGGTCATATTTGACACTTTTGCTCCATTAAACAACTGGAACGACTCGTTTCCACCAATCCAGGTCGGAAAAGTAGCTTCTCTCTGAATAATGGCCCCAAATTCACCAATTATCGTAGAAAGAAACTGTAAAAACAGATAGAATTTGAACTTTCCGACGGTCCCTGAACGTGTCATCAGTTATTAAAGTTTCCGTCCTAAAAAGTGAACAAAACTTGTGTTTAAAATGTTGATATTTCTATCTTGTGTCCAAGTAACACTTCCCATCATATTAAAGTAAAAAAAACTTAAGTTATTCTACATATATATATGCTTAAAGATTGTCATTTGTATTTTTAAAGAAAGAATCTTAAATAAATTACAGGTGTTTATGTTTGACTTAAGTATTTTAGTGCCAGACTTCACAATTTTTTCACAATATTATATTAGTATTTTCAGTATCTTACAGTGTATTTTCTGTTTACATCAGTGTAAACTGAATCTGTTTGGGTTTTGGATCGTTTTTTGGATAAAAACCCCCCAAAAACAAACAAACAAAAAGCCCCAGAGGGCTCATAGAAATCCAGATCACTGAGGTATTAAAGCAGCAGATCCTCACACTGGACAAGTTGGAACCAGCTGATATTTGCCACTTTCGCTCGATTAAACAACTGGAATGACTCGTTCTGACATTTTTTTTCTGGATTTATTGTAAAGCAAGAATGCAGAAATGTCATTTGTGGCCTAATGGACCAGTCTGTAGTGTCTACTAGAAACCCTCATCAGTCATTTCCTACATTAAACGAAAGTTCAACAGCTTCTAAAGTCTCTGCAGCTCCAGTTGTTTAAATCAGAGGCTGATATTCAGTATTCAGCACATGGTGCATAAAAACTGATGCAATCATGTTGTTACAGGGTGTGGGAGAGATTATAAACCACAATAAATGGGAGCCAGTAACTGGGTGTGGCTGGGAGCTGTGGGTGGGTGTCGGGGTTGATAGGGCGGTGTTGGGTTTCACATTGGCATCTCCAGTTATTTCCAGAGCTGGGAGAAGCTAAAAACAGACAAAGGTAATCCAACTCAACAGCAAAAATGCTGAGAGAAAAAAGACCGAGTAACGTCTGTCAGTATCCCAAGATTTCTCATTTCTGCTCATCGTGTACGCAAAATATCTTTAGTTTTTTAAGTGGATTATTAAAAAGACAGTAGGGGCTCGTGTTTCCAACAGGACAGATATAAACATGTTACTTACCACGTCTTAAAATGTAAAAATAAAATGATCAGGTTCACAGAAATGAAGTTAGATGTGAGAAAGAAATGCACAAAATGCATCTAAAGCAAAAAAAAAAAAAAGGTCGAAGCACAATGGAACACAAAACCACACGAATTAAAACACAATGCGGGGTTAATCTTCAAAGAAAATGCAAAAAATAAAAAAAGGGACGATGCAAGAAAGGAAAGGTGACACTAAGGAGAAAGAAATGGCATCTAAAGTAAGAACTGTCTGCCGGTCGGCTGGGTGGGAGGAAGGAACGACGGGAAGAACAAAAGAGTAAAGATGAAAATTATGCCGATGAACATGGAAGTGCCAGTGAGAACTGAGGAGGATGTGGGGGGATGGTTTCCATGCCGGGACTGGTTTAGTTTACCTGATCTTATGTTCACGTTTGGCATCTTAAACACTTTGCCGCCCTCCGAGCTCTTCTGAGGGGCCACCTCCTCCGGTTTGCGGACGGGGGAGTGGACGAGTGGAGCCAGGGGCTGCTGGATGTCCAGCTTCTCCAGCTCCGCCTTGCTCTTCTGGGGGGAGGCCTGGGTGAGGAGGCGGTAGGAGCTCTGACTCGGAGCCTCCTCTTCGACCTCCGGGGGCGGGGCCGAAACCGGGGCCACGTCTTTCAGCCCGAAGCTCGGCTCGTCATCCATGGGGATCTCCGGGGGCTTGGAGGAGGCGAACTTGGAGGTATCCAGAGCCTCAAGGAACTCGTCGATGACGCCTCTGGGTGGTCGCTCGATGAACTCGAACTCCTCAGAGGAGACTTCGTGCTCAGAGACCTCCTCGGCTACCTCCGGCTCCTCCACCTCCATCTTTTGCTCCATCTTCTCGGTTTCCACCTGGAAGCTGGCGGGGTTCTTGGCCATGGCCTCCAGGACCGGAGACAGGGAGTCGGCGGTTGGCGACTCGGAGTCTGAATCCTCAGCGGGGGTCTTTTTGCTCTTGAAGTCAAGTGGCTCAAACTTCTCGGTCATTTTGGGAGAGTCGTGGCTTGAAAACCAATCTTTCTGCTCGATCTTGACCGGTTCCTCTTCTTTAACCTTGGTGGGGGTGGTCTCCTCCGCCTCTTTGACCAGATCGAAGGCGCCGAAGCTCTTGTCGTCCTCGACGTTTGCTTTGTCGGCCACTCTCCCTTCCATCTGCTCGGTCATCTCCTTCAGCAGGGACACTTTAGCGTCGAAGGCGAACGGGTTGTTGGCCGACAGGTTGATGGGAGGGTTGGGCGATTCCATCATCCTCCGTTCGAGGATGGGGCTCTGCTCCTCCGGGCTTCCCTCCGAGGAGCCAGAGTCCAGTTTGTCCGGGTTGAGCGGAGAAGACTTCAGGATGTCCGGCAGCGACGGCGGCAGAACAGAATCTTCTTCCTCTTCCTCATCATCATCATCCTTCAGACCAGTGCTGAACTGATTCATAGACTGCATGAGCGAGTCAGCAGCCATCTTGCCTGTCTCGAATGTTTTCCCCTCGTCTAAGAAAGATGCCGGGGCCTCCTGGGGTTCTCCACTCTGGCCATACTGGACCAGATCCGGAGTGGGACTCTCTGACATTTTTGAGGCCCTGCTGTCGGTTTTGGAGTCTCCAAAATGGGAGTATCCGCTGTCCGCCAGTGGGGAGTAGCCATCAAACGGGTTGTTATTCTTCTTCACTTCATACATCAGGTCGTCGTCTTCGTCAGACTGGTTGCCGTGCAGGTCCGGCTCATACCTGGAAGAGCTAATGGGAGCTGTGTCCTTGGAGAAGGTATCCATGGATCCCTTGGAGTTGTCTTGAGATGCTAGGAAAGGTGAATCCCAGTGCTCTGTTGGGTTAGAGGAGGCAAGGTGAGACTCAGGGACCTTCATCTGGGGGTTCACTGGGGAGGGGCCAGTGGAGGACCTGTCTGAGCTAACCAGCTTCTCCTCAGGTGAAAAGGAAACTCCGCTGTCTTCACACGGGTTATGAGGCCCTGGGTCTTTCCCTAAACTGAGGTAAGGACCAGCTAACGGATCTAGGAGATCTTCTTTGATCTTACTACGGCCCGGTCCGGAGTCACCCTCTTCACCCACCCAAGGCATGTCCTTGGACGGAGCAGTGGGGGGTTGAGTGGAGAAGGAGCCCAAAGACGCAGCGAATCCTGAAGGAGGGGGCTGGTTGGGACTCTCGGTCAGAGAGAGCTCCTCCAGAGAGTCGGGGGAGTGAAGAGGGGAGAGAGGAGAGATGGGAGCAGGGGAATCACCCTTCTGCCCAAGTGCTTGAGTAGAGAGGGAGGAGGGAGAATGCAATACAGCACATATCAAAGACATACTCCATTCCTTACAGTGCCCACCACACCTGGGTAGAACAGTTACTACTAACATTCAGAGGAAGGAACGACCAGGCGAGTGCTGCTCAAAGGCCGGCTGTGGCTGGGAGACGACTCACACCGAGTTCTGTTTGTTCCAAAAGTCAGTATAACACAACAACAAGTCAGTTTCTTACAAAACTGAGGCTTCAATAATTTAGTTGTCATCTGTCGGAAAGAATCCTAATAATTCTCATCCAGATAATTTGTTTTTTTCCCACAGGATTTTATGGTTTGATTTGTTTCTGTTGGATAAAGTCCAAGAAGAACACTCTTATTTTGAAATAAAGGCCCAACCATGATCGCCAATATGTGTTCCTTTACTGTTACTCTACCAAAGAGGTTTGGTTCTTTTATCAGCAGGATTACAGAAAACGTACTGGCCAGATGTTCATGGAACTTGGTAGAAGGTTGTAGCATAGGTCAAGGCAGAATCAGGGCCAAAGCAAAGTTATTTTTTATTTTTGTTGGAGAGAGGGCATGTGGGCATTGCAGAGTTCCTTGCTCTCCGAGTGTCCTTCTAGTTATTGGAGTTATTTGGTCAAAACTGAAGAAAGAAGTTCAAGGTTTCCTACAAATAACGGTCTGCTTAGAACTTGATGCAATTCACCTTATTTTCAGTAAGTTAGAAGACGGCAAACTAGGGTCAGGGTTGGGCCTTGTTAACTGTGAAACATTTTGATGGATGATGTTGTTGATGTTTAATTCTTTTATATTGGTATACTGGGGCGACTGTGGCAAGATATTGAGCCCCAAATTGCTCCTGATGCTGTGATATCGGTGTATGACTGGATTCCTGCTCTTTAAGTGGCGTCTATGACTAGAAAAACATTATACAAGTGCAGTCCACTTACCATTTTATATTGTATATTAATAACTTTTTGTATTCATTACAGTTTTGAGCCCATTCACAGCCAATCCTCACCTAATCACCAATTGTTCCTTTGGCTAACTTTGCTTCTGACTAGTTATGTGCGGGTCCGAGTTATTTTTAATGGGCAATCGGCAAAAATATGCATCAATGAACCATCCGATTACAACGGCAAACCACCAACTTTATGCATTATAGCAGCAAACTGTTGGGGCGTTTTATTGCATAAAAGTGTATTGTTTGTGACGTAAGCAGAGATAATCTTTGTTTCAGGGAGAGAGGTAACCCACCTCCACTACAAAACTGGTTTTGGTGGATGTTTTCTCTTTATGTTGATGTTGGGTTGTTGCCCGTCTTACTTGACTTTGTTAGAGCAATGTTCAGTTCTTTGTAATCAATTAAAACTTTTTTTAAAACTTTTTTTACTCACTTTACTCCTTAGACACTTAATTTCTATTTTTATATTTTCACCTATTTGATGCTCTTTTGTTATTTCTTATTTTAGTTATTCTATTAGCATATATTGTGATTGTTTTGGAAACTTTGGATTAATCTGGAACCAGAATTTCCTTCAGGATTGATAAAGTTCTATCTTATTTTATGTAACGGCGAAAACCTCCAAAATAAGACCCAATAATATACACTGAACGATCTTTTGAGTGTTGGTAAAGGTAAACCAATATGTTTTTTAAGCCACAGCTCTAAAGTTGTACTTTGGGGTCAAACAGGACTACATTATGTGGTCTTCAGACTCCCTTCCTCAGTCGGGGTTTGGCAGCATTGGTCTGGTGATCTACGTTTACCAACGTGGGTCGATGCACGGTGGTAAACAACATGTTTTTGCCCCAGGTCTGGCGCCAATAAACCATGCCCAATCCTTCTTACAAACACAAACTGTTAAGTGATGGTAGATAATGATTCCTCTCAAAAGAACTTTAACTAAATATGGCTGGTGTCAATCACTGAGGAGAATCATTATTCCCACTACACTACTGGTGTCAGTCAGTCTATCTACAGCAACAACCACAATGTGAGTCACAATGCAACACAAGCAGAAGTCAAAACATCCAGTTAAGTGTTTTTTTTAAAGTTACAAACCGACAAGCATCGTCTGTAAAACTCTTGACAGGTGACAAAAATCTACAGCTGGTGCATGCACGGGGTTATTTTTGCCACGTAAAAAAAGACAAACGGAGGGAGTGGACTGAAGCAGTGAGGAGGACGTGGGGAAACACAGCGAGCACAGAGAACTTGCCTGTAGGGAATTGCATCAGAGGATGAGGCTGAGCTTTAGAAGGAGAAGGTACATCTGTGGAGGAAACCAGAGAAAGCAGCAGAAAGTGAGTTTAGTCAGCCCAGAAGAAAGAAAAAGAGACGACAGGAGGAGACAAACACAAAGTCACCAACTCTCAGCTGGGAGGTTTTAATCACAGCTTGTCTGTGTAGTTAAGGGAAACCACAAGGCAGACACGTGGGTCCCTGCAGGTTTCCTTCACCCAGATTTTAAATAAAGTTCCCCAGAAATCCCAGTCTGCAGAACCAAGAAGAGCAGAATATTCAGAAGATATTAACAGACTTAGGGCTGGGCGATATGGACCAAAAGTCACATCCCGATATATTTAGGCTGAATATCCATATACGATATATATACGGATATTTTTATCGCAAAGTGACAGCAAATGTTCAGTCAAAGTCAAATATGACCATGGTTTTCTTGAAAATAACCAAGATCATCATCAATAAAACCATGTTAAATGTCTAATTTAAGAGCTGATATCTAAAGTCTTATCAGCTATTTTTGTTGTTATCGTTATATTTTACCAAACAAATGTACCTTTAGTTGTACCAGACATTAAAATTAACAAGAAATTGAAGAAAACAATGGTGGTCTAAATTTTTTTTAACCATGACTGAATTTTTGGTCAATTTGTGTCTATTTTGATAGTTTTGTGGGGGGGGTTTTTTAATCATTTTTACAGTTATTTTTGGTAATTTCGTGTCTTTTTTGGTCATATTTACAGTTTTTTTTTTTTTGTCATTTTTACATTTATTTTTGGTCATTTTGGGTTTTTTTTTGTAATTTCTACATTTATTTTTGGTCATTTTGTGCCTAATATTTTTTCCATGACTGTAAATACTGTATAACAGGAGTACCTTTTTAAAAAAATCAAAGCTCCATAAAGTGCACATTTAAATAAATAAAAAATCGTAAATAAAAATAGCCTTTGAAATAAAATAGGCCAATCTTTTTCTGAATTAGTCAAGTCAAAGTTTATTTATAGAGCACATTTAAAAACAACCTTAGTTGATCAAAGTGCTGTACAGTTATTAAAAAAATAATAAAATCATACACAAATAAAACTAAATCTGATATATTTTTATATGGATATCTGGCCCAGCCCTCCTCAGACCGTCTGTCAGGTCTGTAGATATTTATTCATGAGGACAGACAGCAGACAGGAGAGATAAAGGAGCAGCTGAAGATCAGGAGGAGGTGATTATGTTTAATGGTTTCTAATCCTCAGAGTTCACAGAGAAACACGGCGACGCCACGGCAACAAACTGGACAACACAAACCTTTAAATAATGTCAGAAAACTTTAAAACTCCAGCAGTTAAAGGGGAAAATAAGTGTGTAAGCAACAAATACATTGTTGCATTGTTGATTGTATATTGTACAAATGTATTCAGTTAAAAGAGTACACAAAGTATGGAGAGTTGAAGTGAAACATATGTGCACATATTTGTATTTAAATATACAGAAACGTATATCTTATCTTATTTTTCTTTTTTTTTTTATAATATACTTTTTTAAAACAACCAACAACATTATACAATCAAGAAAAATAAAAAATACAAAAACATAGCCAACATGTGTCCATAAATAAAATATATTTAAAAAAAAAAAATGTAACCTATGTTTTTTAAATTTTATTTTACTTGATTGTATGATTTTGGTGAGGTTGGTTGAAAACATAAATAATAAAATAAAAAATAATAAAATAATGTTTCGGTAAATTAAATATATAAACACATACATATATATATTAATATATAAAAAAAATGAACAAACAAATATTGTGAAAATACTTTCAAAACTTGAGCAGTTAGTGTTAAATAAAATAAAATAAATAAAATCATGTTTCTGTAAACTATATATATATATATATATATATATATATTTAAATATATTAAACATAAACAAAAATATTGTGAAAATCATTTCATAACTTCCGCAGTTAGTGTTAAATAAGTGTGTGAAAAAAATAAAAAAATAAACAAATACAAATATTGTGAAAATACTTTCAAAACTTCAGCAGTTAAAGTGTTTAATAAGTGTGTCTGTGCATGCTCCATAATATATTCTTTACAGTATTTAATATTATCCAAACATTCAAATATTAATTATAAATGTCCAGTTTTAAGTAACAGAGTACTGAGAGTATTTAGTATAATTATGAGAACGGGAAGGAATGTTTATAAACCCAAACATTATATTACTTTATTCTTATTTTTGTGATTTTATTAATTTTTGGCCGAATGTTGTCCATGTGTTTTTTTCTTGATTGTATCATGTTGTTGGTTGGTTTAAAATATATAAATATAGATATAAAATAAAAGATAAATCCTCCCTGCTGCAGATTGAGACACGTCTGCAGACTTCAGTGATTAAATCAGAGAAGTTGCCAAACAGAGGAAACTGTGAAAGTTCAACTGAACAACAAGAGACGAAAAAAAGAGATTAAAATCTAATGACTGTAATGAAGAACAACACGCTGGAAATAAAAGGTTTCTGTGTCTGTTATCAAACCAACAACATGAGGCAGGAAACAAGAACCAGAGACACAAAACAGGACAAAGACGACTAGAAAACTACAGATTCCTCTAAAGAAGAACAAGTCAAACTGGAGATAAGGTCAAATATATTGAGTATGAACACATAGAACTAGGTTATATTAGTAACCAACATTCACAATTATTCACCGAGCAGGATTGTGTTTATGAAAGTAAAAAAATCTGCATTTTCTAAATCAGATTTCACGTTCTTTTGGGGTTCAAAATGTTGATCCACACTAAAAAAAAACAAGTTGTAAAAAATAAACGGTAAAAAGTCTGGCAGTAAAAGCAAACTCGTAAAAAGTAAATTTACAGATATTTCCTTTATAAATACAGATCATAAACAGTAAATATCTGTATTTAAAACATATATATGTAGAACATTACTTAAATATAATTATTTCTTTCTTAAAACATTGAATTTAAAGTTTTACTGTAAGAGAAAAGAAAGTTGACTTACTTTTACAATCAGAAATGTGTATTTTTTTCCTTTTTTTTTTAATTTTATTTTTTTACATAGAAGTCACTCTTAATTAACATTCAGTGATCAATGATTGGCTTGTGAAAGCAAAAAAAAGAAAGATCAGATCATTTTCAAAATCAGATTTTATATTTTTTGGGTTCAAAATGTTGATCCACACTAAAAAAAACGAATTGTAAAAAATAAACGGTAAAAAGTCTGTAAGTAAGTTTCCAAACACTGTTAAATAACAGTAAACAACCAAGTTATTTTACAGATAATTCCTTTAGAAATACAGATAATAAACCATTTTAAAAATATCTGTAGAATAATTACTTAAATATGACTTTCAAATTCCAAATTATTTTTTAAATGGGTTTTTGTGCGTTTAAAATGTTGATCCACACTAAAAAATAGTTTCCACTTACAGTCAAATAACAGTAAACAACTGCAAGTTAATTTACATATACATATACATATATATATATATATATATATATACATATACATATATATATATATATATATATATATATATATATATATATATATATATATATATATATATATATATATATATATATATATATATATATATATATATATATATATATATATATATATAAAAATAACAGTTAATATCTGTGGAATAACTAATGTGTTTTAACTTTCTTGTAAACATTGAATTTAAAGTTTCACTGTAAGAAAACAGTCACCTTACTTTTACAATCAGCAATATGATGAGTACGTTTAATTAAAATTCACTGTAATTTAACATCCAAACCATGATTGTGTACATAAAGTACAAAAAAAAAAAAAAAATCAGATACAAAATCAGATTGATGTTTTTTGTGTTTAAAATGTTGATCCAGTAAATCAAAGTGAAACAATCAAGATCAGCTGATATAAGGAGGTTTTAAGTGGAATTTACAAGCCACAGGACACATTTGATCCACTTTTATGGAGGATTATTGATATTTATTTATCAGTAAGAAATCAGTGAGCTGAGAGGAAACTGCTGTTAAATCTCTGATCTCCTTTAAGCATTAAAAGGTTTAGAACTTTCCTCCAGGCTGAAAATCAGACAATCAGTGGAGACTTCATCAATCAGGAGCAGCTGAAGTTCATCAGCACATTAGTTGGAAGCTTCAGATTTGATTTATCTGCAATATACATTTATGCAGATCTCATAATGTGATTTTCATCATCATCATCATCATCATCAGGAGATCAGATGGGATGAGGCGGTTTATGAAGGTTTATGAAGCGTTCGTTACCTCTGCTGTGGAGTTTAACGCTGCAGCCTTGAAGGAAACCTGCAGGATGGAACCAGTAAAGAGCTTCACATCAAAGAATTATGACTTTTATTATTGATTTATTGATTATTGATTTATTGATTAAACGTTATTTTAGGGGTGTGCCATATCGTATCGTTCACAATAATATCGGTTTTTTTTTTCATGGTTATAAAAAATGCATATCATGATATTGGCAACGTTCCTACTTCTTGATGTAGTGGTTAAAGTTGTTTTAATCACAAAAAGCTACTTACTCCCTGTCGCTAAACACATGCAGCTTTCAAAATAAGAGCACAGTGTGTTAAGAATCCACCACAGAATTTACAAGAAGACTGTCAAAATAAGATGTGTTAAATAAAACATACAAGAACCTTTATTCTCCTTTACAAAATTTCTTTAAAATATGCCCCCCAGAACCCCTAAATGGTTATTTTTATTATTTGCTCATACTCAACAGTCAAGAGTAAATTTTTTCTATTTGGCAAGTGTTGAGATTTGCACTTCAAACTACATTTTAGATTTTTATTTATTTATACAGACTAAAAAAAATCATATTTTCTATATCTTTTTAGGTATTTCCTAATATCGTCAAGAATATCGTTATCGCAAAAAATGCCTGCAATATCGTGATATTCTTTTAGGGCCATATCGCCCAGCCCTAGGTTATTTACCAGGTTGTGACTGTTGCCTGTTTTAAGGTTTGAGCAGAGAAACAAACATGAGTAATGAAGTGAAACTAAACGTCAGTTTAGATTAAATATCAGACTTTAACTGGTGGAAAAACACTAGTTTCACTATGTTCTGACATTTTTATTGGACAAACATAATTGGCATTAACATCGTGAACCCTGCAACCTGAAAGGCAAAAATTACACCGTTTATGACACATTATCATCATTAATAATAATATTTAATTAGTTGAGCTTATTATTATAATTATTATTGTTGTTCTGATTGTGCTGATTCCATAAAGCTGCAGGACTTAGAGATTTACAGAGATTTTATATGTTGTAGTGAAATAAATAAATAAATAAATAAATGTAGAAATCAGCTTTACAGTAATATTGTGATATTAATTTCAACTGTATCAACGAGTCTAGTTGAAAGTTATTTTTGTCATCAGTGGGAATTTAACATTTTTTATTATTTTATTTATTCTGATTATTTTTTTATCATGATTTTATTTATTTGTATTAAAGTTATTTAGTATTATATTTATTTTTTATTGCATTATGGTTATTTATTATTTTATTTATTTGTATTAAAATATTTTATTGAATGTATTTATATTAGTTTATTATGAATATTATTGAATTTATTTATATTATTAGTTTATTATAATTGTATTTATTTATTTATTATAATTGTATTTATTTATATTATTAGTTGATTATAATTTTATTTTACATTATTAGCTTTTCACTATTTATTATAATTGTATTTATTTATATTAGTAGTTTTTCCATTCTCTATTATAATCATATTTATTTATACTATTATTTAATTAATTTATTAGTTGTTAAAAAAAAAAAAAAAAAAGGTCCTCTGTCAGGGAATATTCTGTTCAAAAAAATAAAAAAATCTGCTCCAAAACAACAAAAGAAAAGCAGCAAAAATGTATAACTAGCTTCACTATATAAATCAGCTAAACAAGTGATTGGTATTAAAAGCTGGTGGTTACCAGGGTAACTTGTAGTCTAAAGCTAAAGAAACGCTGAGTGATTCAGCAGCTGCAGCGTTTCTGCTTCTGACGCTGATAAACGACGAGACGCTTCACATAAAGAACTCAATGTACAGAACTTTAAAATACACAGTGAAACACGACTCCACTCATTATAGTTAACAGTTAACCAGAGACCCTGCTGACACACACACACACACACACACACACAGACAGACAGACAGGCAGACAGACAGGCAGACAGCAGAGAGGGAAACTGGCCTGCAGCTAAAACAATCCAATAGTTGACCTCACAGTGACTTTTATTCTAACAGAGTTCAGTCTGATATCATCTAGAATAATAATAATACAAATAAATAAATAATAATACAGTCAGATTTCATCTTTATGCTGAGCTGAAGCTATTTTTAAACTATTTTACAGACATTTACTGCATCATTTACAGGGTTTTTAATCACAAATATCTATCTATGAAGCAAGAAGTGTGTGTGTGTGTGTGTGTGTGTGTGTGTGTGTGTCTTGCTCATGACACAAAGGTGTGCATTCTCGATTTTGACGATTTTTGAATGCATTTTTCTAAACATCATTATTTACGTAGGACGTGTTGCAGCATTGCACTGTTTCCGATCGGACGCCTTTTAGAGGAGCCCCGTCCCTTTTAGAGGAGCTCCGCCCCTTTTAGATGAGCCCCGCCCCTTTTAGAGGACTTGGAAATATCAACTAATGAGGCCACTGAACTGGTTTAGTGAATATTACTTGGAACGAATGATTCAATTTACAGACAAAACTGAGGACACACAATAACAAACACTCACTAAGTCATGCACCACATGAAAAACTGATGTTTCAAAGTAAAAGCACTGAATTTGTATTTCTTTGCAGGATTTATAAAGATGATTGAAATAATAATTACAGGGACGAAAAATCTCTTTTTTTCAGTGAAGCATTTGCAGGTTATTTAAGAGTAAAATAAGACAGTAAACTTCTACAGTAACGGTTTTATTTCACAGTGAATGAGTGCAGCCCCGTGAGGCGTTCAGGGGCTCTGAGAGAGTCTGAGCTTTAAGGACAGAGACAGAAACGGAGACTCCCGGGACGCTGGCAGCTCTAAGCCTCAGAGCGTGATTTCTCCTCTCATCTAATCCACCTGACGCATCACAAGCTGCTCACAAACACAAACACACACTGACGGATGTAGGTGACCCACAAACCAGACGGAGCCGACAGAGTGTGTGTGTGTGTGTTCTTGTACTTCCTACATAGTGAGGACCAGGACACGTATTTAACCAACAGAGTGAGGACATTTTTGCAAAGTGAGGACATTTCGGCCGGTCCTCACTTCTTTAAAGGCTTTTTTTAGATTCCAGACTTTGTTTTAAGGGTTAAAGGTTACATGATAATGATAATTAACTGAAACTGTATTGTGTGGTTACAAAACTAACTAAAATTATAGTGAAAATGTCCTTCGTTTTCATCTTTGTCAACTTTTTTCATACATAATGAAGATGGATCAGACAAAGGAAATAAAGGCAACATTTACTGTGACCTCTTTTAATCTCCCACCCAACAAATACCCCATTACAAAAAACTAACACTAATAAAAACTAAACTAAAACTAAAGCATTTCAAAAAATAAATACTAAACTAAAACTAGCAAACTCACTCTAAAAACTCATTAAAACTAACTGGATTTGAAAACAAAAATTAACAAAATTAAAACTAAAACTGATGGAAAAATCCAAAACTATTATAACCTTTCAAGGAATTCACTGTCCCAATGAGGGTCCTCACAACGATAGAAGTACAAGAATGTGTGTGTGTGTGTGTGTGTGTGTGTTAATGTTCTCGTCTGATAATGCTGCAAAAATTATATATATATTTTCACATTTCCTCCGTTCATGACATGAATCGTGTGTTTGATAAAATGTCAGAAAACTGAAAAATAGTGATGAAAATATTCTACAACACAAAGTAAAATCTGACCAACACACAAATATTTAATTTAATATAAAAAAAGACCAAGAAATAATTACTGAGCCTGCTTTGCTACAAATGTCCTCCTATTTATAAATGTCTATTTATTTATTTATTATTATTTTATTTATTATATTAAGTTTGTTTATTTCATTATTATTCTGTTTATATATTTATTAGTATTTTATTAATTATTATTATTATTATTATTATTATTATTATTATTATTATTATCATTTTCAATGGTTTTCTTGATAATGATTTTGGTTATTATCAATAAAACCATGTTAAATGTCTAGATATCAGCTCTAAAATTAAACTTTTATGAACTATATTTTGTTGTTATCATTATATTTGTCAGAACAAATGAACCTTTAGTTGAACCAGACATTAAAATGAACAAGAAATTGAAGAAAACAATGGTGGTCTCATGATATTTTTTCCCTCCATGACTGTATCTTGGTCAATTTGTGTCCATTTCGATCATTTTGTGTCCTCTTGTGTCACGTTTACATCATTTTTTTTTTGTCATATTGTGTTTTTTTAGTCCTTTTTACAGTTATTTCTGGTCTGTGTTTTTTTTCGGTAATTTGTACAGTTATTTTTGGTCATTTTTACCTTTATGTTTCGGTCATTTTGTGTCTTTTTTGGTCACTTTTACATCAATTTTTTTGTCATATTGAGTTTTTTTTGTCATTTTAACAGTTATTTTTGGTCATTTTGTGTCTTTTTTTGGTCATTTTCACATCTACAGTGATGGAAACATTCTTAATAACCAAAATCATCACCAATAAAACCATGTTAAATGTCTAGATATCAGCTCTTAAATCAAACTCTTATTAGCTATTTCTGTTGTCATCATTATATTTGTCAGAATAAATGTACCTTTAGTTGTACCAGACATTAAAATGAACAGGAAATTGAAGAAAACAAGGTGGTCTAATCATGTTTCCCACGACTGTATATAAATATATTAATGTTTAAAGCGGGCTTGTTCATTATCATAAATCAGAAGCATTCCAACAAGTCCAATAAGGTTTGCAGAGTAACTAAAGAAGGAAAGCAGCTGATGAGACAGAAGCAGCTACAGGGACAGAAAAGAGGAAACTCACTGATAAAAATGAACCATAAATCAGATGAATGATCTTTAAAGGGTGTGAACACACGGCTGGAGGAGCCTCTTTTGTTCACTGTGGTGGTGTATCACCTCCATCAGCAGGCCTGCCAGCAGCCCCACCCTGCTGCTGCATGAGGAGGCTCACAGGCCTGTGTACCTGCCACATCCCAGTAAACAACAACAACAACAACAACAGCCTCCGCTCACTATACACAGAATGTGATAGTCGAGGAGGAGATAAAAAGGCACTTTTAGAGGCTCCAGAGATAAAGAGGAGCAACAAGGAGGTGACAGGCCTCAGACTGGGGATGGGCTAGGGTGGTGGTCTGGGTGGAGGAGCAGCAGGAGCAGCAGGAGGAGGAGGAGGGCTGGGTGAGTGGAACCAGGCCGGACACACAGCAGAAAGGTGCCAGTGTGTGATTAAAGGCGCTATAGAGGAGATGAGGAGCCGCCAGGGAGTGGACCACAGCGGATTCCTTTGTTGTGACTAATCTCTGCTGCTAACCATGCCGCTACTTCCATTATCGGACAGGTGCTCACCCAGCCTGCACCTGTTTTAATGTCTTCACATCACTTAATGCATCTAATGTGACACAGAAAAAAGCCAATATGACATTGCTGATATAATTAAAATATCCAGATTTCACCTGAATTGTGTTGTGATGTTGTTAGCCTGCCGGTAAGGAGAAACCTCACACCATCACACGGCATGCTAATGAGCTTTAAATGACACTGGGTTGACAGCGGAGTATTTAAAAACACTTTAGTCGCTGTTTCTTCATGTTATTTGTGTTTTAATTGGAGGGGAAAAGCGAGATAAAATGGTGTCCGGTAATGGAACTGGGCCTTAGCAGCAGCAGCGTGCACGCAGCGGCTCGAGGCGGACAGCAGATGCTCAAATCAGCCACAAATCACACACACAACGGCAGAAATATCATATGTTGGTGTAAAAGGTTGATTTAATACGTGTCTGGTGGTATCAGGTGGAAGGACCCGGTTGTTAGGCTGCAGTTCGGGTGTAAAAGCCCGGTGAAATAGTGCCACCTCATCCCGGTAACATTATGCTTCCTGCCGCTTATTTGTCTAAACAGGTGGGCCGCATTCCTCCAGCACGGCCCCGACCGGCCCAGCTGCCCGCGGATCAACCGGGGAAATGCTCAAAAACACCCAACATGCTTTCATCTATAACCGATATGTAGAAAAATGCTGATTAAAGTTGCGTAAAAGGTGTAAAACGTGTCGCTCAAGGCCCCATATTCACCCTCCGAGTCTGCATATGATGAGCGCACCATGCAGACCGTCACACAGCCCTAAAAACACGGAAAATTACCGCAAAAACCTCCGTTTAAACGGATTTAACGGACGCTGCTGGTTAATAATAAACACATTAATCTGATTAAATTAGTTTAAAGTCGCACATATGTGCATTTAGAATGATTGACTCACATGACGCCGGAGCCGGTGGTGCTTCCTCCGTCACCGCTGGTCGCTGTGGAGCCTCTGCGGGGGTCGGAGCTGCTGTCCGCGGCTGGAGGGCGTCGCTCTGCGGGGCAGGAGGCTCCGGCTCGGGGGCAGCGGCGGTCTGGGGCTCCGGGGGCTGGATCTCCGTGCTCTCCGGCTCCACTTTAGGGGCGATGACTGCAGGCTCCTCGGTGGCTAGAGAAGGAGTGTCGGGGACAAAAGAGAAGCTGGTGGAGTCCGGGACTTCTGGTTCTGGTTCTGGTTCCTCCGGTTCCGGTTCTGGTTCTGGTATCGTTCCCGGCTCGTGCAGGGCTTCCGCCTCTGTGAACTCACTGTCTGCGGCTAAGTGTCGGTCCAAGGCGTCCTGAGCTCCGCCGACCAAGTCCACAATGTCGTCGATGCTGACCAGGTCCTGGTCCGGCTCGGCCTGGTAGTGGTGCACCTCCTCCTCCCCGAACAGAGGAGGGCTGGAGGAGGTGGTGGTGGAGGAGACGTGCTCGCTGTCTGCCATTTTTCTTTTTTTATTGTTTCCCTAAACTGTCTTCAGAGGTGGAGGAGAAAAGTTTCAGGTCCGGTGTTTGTCACCTCGTGGTTCAAAGTTTCCTCCTTGAGGGAAGAACCGGGTCCTCCTCCTGCTCCTGCTCCTGCTGCTCCTGCTCCGAGTGCTCCTGGCTCCGGGGAAAGTTGGACAGACGAGTCGGACCCGAGTCTCAGATGGACACTGAAGTTTGAGGAGGAGAGGTGGGAGGAGGGGGGTCATCCAGGCTGACCAATGACCTGCGGGCTAACCCCTGAGTGACGTGACCTCTGGCCAATCAGAGCGCGTCAGAGCAGAGGCCGGCCCCGCCCCGCGGAGTGGAGGTGTAATGGGACACCTCCTCCTCCAAACCTCCGCTAAAAAAGTTCAGTGTGTTCTTCTGACATAACTTCAGCTCCAGCAGGGCACTTATTGCATAACTGGAGCTCCTCCTGCTCCTCCTGCTCCTCCTGCTCCTCCACAGCCGACACATGTCAATCACGGAGCAGCAGGGCTGCAAGAAGTTATCAAGTTTAATTTAAAACCACTAAAAGTTAAAGTCAAACTGTTAAAGTGTCATTAATTAAACAGAGTGAAAAACCAATGATCCGAGTTTGGAATGGACCATTCTTAGAGTGAGAAACATGATACTTGCTGCTTAATTAAAAGCTCCATTACCACAGTGTAAAAGTACTCTGTTAGAAGTAAAAGTACTGCATTTATAATGAGGTAAAAGTACAAAAGAATTAGCATAAACTCAACTGGAATAAAAACTTAAAAACATAATGTACAACTGTAAAAAGTTTGA
>NC_081536.1:33211010-33221010 GCF_030273125.1 Centropristis striata
TTAGGGACCCCAGGATGCACAAAGACTCACACACAAGAGGACACAATAACACATTTACTGCAGCAGAAACACTGTGTGATTTCTGCCCAAAACTGCTTTGGTAAAGTGCATAAAGTGGGCATGTCACATCAATAATTAGGCTGTTTAATTGAATATATTTAATTAAGAATCATATGAAACAGAAAAATACATGCAGGGGTCCCACACAGATTTCTGCAACTCTCAGACTGTTTAGGGGCCCAGTGTGCAGAAATATTAAAATCCATCATTTTTTAAAACACATTTACATGCATGGGATCTGCATAAAGTGGCCATGTTTCTAAGGAAGAGACTCATGGGGACCCATAAAACATATTTTCATCCTTGATATGATTTTCATCTTCATATATTGAGCTCAGAGGTCCGAGGACCTTTGTTGGGCTCATTGGATCCACAAGAGTCTCAGCTTTACACTCAGACCCCATTTATGCAGCTCACAGACTGTTTAGGGACCCCAGGATGCACAAAGACTCACACACAAGAGGACATAATAACACATTTACTGCAGCAGAAACACTGTGTGATTTCTGCCCAAAACTGCTTTGGTAAAGTGCATAAAGTGGGCATGTCACGTCAATAAACAGCCTGAATATATTTAATAAAGTATCATATGAAACAGAGAAAAGCAGGCAGGGGTCCCACACAGATTCTTGTCTTGTTGTCTCTCCAGATTTATGATTCAAATCAGACTTTTTCTGACCTTAGTATGCAGAAATATTCAAATCCACCATTTTTAACCCATTTATATGCATGGTATCAGCATAAAGTGGGCATGTCAGTAAAGAGGAGACTCATTGGGACATATTTAGCCTCAGTTTGGAGCTTTATCTTGCCCATTTCCTGACTAGATAGATAGATAACATGTTACCAATTGACTCCTAAGAACTCACAATTTCATATGACACCAGTATCTGACCACTAGCTTCACTAAGGGCTTAATCTGATGTGTCATTTTCCATTATTCTGTCTTTTTCGCCCACTTTATGCTGATAACATGCATATAAATGTGTTAAAAAATGGTGGATTTTAATATTTCTGTACACTGGGGTCCCTAAACAGTCTGAGACCTGCATAAATCAGGAGAGACAACAAGACAAACATCGGCTCACACATCTAATGGTCTTGGGAGTCTGAATGTTGGATTCTTGAGGGAGTTTTAAACATTTTGATCCATTCTTGACTAATAAATAAGGTAAAATTTAGCACAAAAGTTGTGTAACAAATAGTATCAACCCCCAAATTTCTGCTTCTTTAACCATCTAAACAGGTTAATTATCTGTCGACGTATTAATGGATTAACTGATGCTGAGTTTAATTTATAAGCAAAACATCAGCTTGTGAAATCTTTTGTGTAAAAATGTGAAACTGTAAAGGTTAAATGTACCCAAGTAGAGAAGAAGAGGCTTGAATGTGTAGTTGTGTCCTCGTGGTATGAAAGTACCTGATGACATCATTCTGCTGCTCTGTGGTCGCCAGGCGTCTGTTGAACTGTAAACAGCAACGAGCAGCTGCTTCATCCTCAGTCCCCCACTGGACACTAAACAGAACGGTGTGTGTCATCGTCCTGCAACAACTGGGTCAACACACACACACACACACACACACTATTAAAATTAGCTATAATGACGACAGATATTCTATAATCGATTATATGCTAAATATAAAAGATTGTCATATATTTTTTATAGATGGAACCAGTTATAATATATATATATTAAATAAATTATATAAAACAACAACAATAATAGGTAATAATAACCTGGAACGTGATTATGATAATTATTTAATATAATATACATTTATGTATATCATACACAAAATATATAATATTAAACAATAATAAAAACAAAAAAAGAACAATAAGCCAGAATGTGATCTATTTATGTATGTATATGTAAATAATATCATATATATATATGTGTGTGTGTGTAATTAATACTAAATAATAATAAAAAATACAAAAAATAATATAATATATAAATTGTGTAAATAAGTTATATTCTGATTAATGTGATGATAATTATTTTAAATATACAATTATATATATATATATATATATATTTATACACATATATAATACACAATATATATATATATATATATATATTAAACAATAATAATAAATACAAAAGGAGAACAATAAGACTGAATGTGATAATTATTTAAATATTTAAAATATATATGTAAATAATATTAAATCATATTATATATGGTATATATAGGTCTACTATATATATATATATAGTCTATATATATATACATACATACATATTTATATATAGGCTACATCTATATATATATATATATATATATATATATATATATATATATATATATATATATATATATATATATATATATGAAAAAAGACAAAAAAAAAGACAAAAAGATATAGCCTATATATAAATATGTGTGTGTGTGTAATTAGTACTAAATAATAATAAAAAATACAAAAAAGACTATAAATAAATAATACAGCTATATGTAATAATAACTAATTGTGTAAATAAGTTATATTTCTGATTAATGAATTCTGTTTATGTATGTGACCAAACAAAATAAAGTGAAATAATTTCAATTGGACAGAAATTTGTATTTGGAGCAAAAAAAACAACAACATGTATTCACAGTAATTCTATAAACTTTATCATCAATTCTATTAGCTGTAGTTATATACATGTCTTATAGTCATATTAATATATATGTAACTCAACTCAACTCAACTCAACTTTATTTGTAAAGCACTTTAAAACAACAACAGCCGCAACAAAGTGCTGCACATAAATAAACAGGAGACAATGAAATAAATAAAACAGGAAATAAACACTAAAATAAATAGATTTATTGCTTTTTAAAAGACAATTTAAAAAACAATAAATAAAAGCAAACCATAAAACACTAAAAACAAGAGCAGAGTCTCATGTATGGTTAAAAGCCAAGGAATAAAAAACGTATATTACGTATATTAATTTCAGTTCTAGCTTATTCTATTATATATTCAGAAATGGTACTTTTTCGGTTTATCTTATTGAATCAAATTATTTGACTGAAGTGGATGTAAATGAGATGAGTAAATCTGACTGAACTTCCTGTGAGTGTAGAGAGGAAGATGAAGAGTTGAGTTAGTTTGACATAAGATCATCATCATCATGGTGTCACTGACTCTGTGATTCAGTGACTCGTGACTCTGTGACTCAGTGACTCTGTGACTCGGTGAGCTGATGGTGACTCAGTGACTCAGTGACAGTGGAGCTCCAGTCAGCTGACTCTGTTTCCAAAACATCAGAGTGTAAAACAAACAGTGTGCTGCAACACGGAGGCAACGCCTGCTCTGTCTGCAGCCTTCTAGAGTCACACATTAATATCATTTTACTGATTATACTGATTATACTGACAGTCTTCCTTCATCACTGGAATAAAAAACACTGGTCCTCATGTTTATAATGTTCTTTACACAAACAATAAGTGATGATAATCAGAAATATTTCAGTCTGGTTGTTTGTAAAACTGGTTGATGATGTTATAATATACAATAAAACTTTCAACTTTTAACCTTCTGAACCAACTCTAATTTACTCCCCTTTCAGAGCCTTCAGGCTGAGATGTCCATTTCCAAATAAACGTGATAAAAACTTCACAGATTGATATTTTTTTCCACTTTTTTCTGCATAAACCTCTTAAACAACTTCCACTCTGCTCAAAACTACCAAATGTGTAAACATTTTTGGCATTTTAACCCTTTAAATGCCAGTTTGACTACATGGTGTCACTGATTTCTTTAAATGAATGATTGGCTGATGGTTTTGATCAGGACTGAAGTTTATTGAAAGATTGAACCCCCCAAAAAATATATATATCAGTAATATTTTTATCATGACTTTTGTAAGTGGACATGTCTGCCCTCAAGTTTCCATAAAGGGGTTTTTACATCTTAAATCTGACACTATACTACTCTCACTACTACTCTTTCAAGCACACTCAATAATAATAATAATAATAATTATTATTATTATTATTATTACTATTATTATTATTATAATATAGTAAAACAGTCACAGCCTCCAGGGACGTTTTTATACTTTTATTACAACTACATTTTGCTGATTAAACTTATATACTTTAACTTGAAACAGAGTATTTTTACAGTGTGGTATTAGTACTTTTACTGCAGTAAAGGATCTGAATCCTTCTCTCAAAGACAGAAAGAAAGTATCCTGATGTGACAAAACACAATCAGAAAGCACAAAGAGTGTTTTCTCCAACAGTTAGTTCCACATCCTGTTGATCTCTGAATCTCTCCGTCTGAACGACGCTGATTAAATTAATTTGAAGAAAATCAACAAACGAGCTCCAGCCTTTGATATAAACTGAGATTCCTCAAAGTCATGTGGGGCAGAAATGAAGATAAATGTCTATTTCCTAATCTAGATTGTTTCTGTTTCTCCTGTATTGCTTTCTTTCTGTCTTGTTTTTTTACGAGGACATTTAAAGCCACATTTTTAGGATCCACTTTAGAGATCTTGGTGGTTTTTAAACTCTATATTTAAACCAGATGAAGGATTTTAGTCATCAGATGTCTTGAACTGAATTTATCAGAGAAACAAGCAGTTAGCAGCAGCCCTGCGTCCACAGAACTGCATCGGAAAAACACAGATTTTTAGCGTGAAACTGCTTTATTCAGTGTTTTTACTGGTTTTAATCAGCAGCTCTGTGTGTTGTGGAGAGGAGGAGAATTCTGCTGCTGAACCATCAACTCACTGAAGGAATTTTAACAGGAGAAACTGACTGCAAAGACTTTAAAAACAACTTCCATTATCCCAAAAATGAGTTATTGATTTGATTTATAGCAGCAAAAATTACTTATTTTGCTTTTAAAACCACTCAAATAAACTATAGTCAGGTCAGAATTAAAGAACAAACGCTGCTGTCGTTACCTCAGAACCTCAACATCCAACAACTCCTGGTTCTGAACCTCAAACAGACGAGACACACACAAACTGGTCCTCACAGAAATAGAAGCACAAGAACACACACACACACACACACACACACACACACACACACACACACACACACCTCAGCTTCACCCACTGGGAGACAGAGATGGGGGAGGAGGATTACACAGCATTTTTCACTTTCCCTACTGATGTCTGCTGTTTGAGTATTTTTAACACACACACACACACACACACACACACACACACACCACCTCCTGACTGAGCGTGTTACATCAGGAATGGCCAGTTGTTGTTGTTGTGTGTGTTTTGATTCCAGTGAATATTTCCATGGATTAAACGTATTGTTGCTGTTGCTTTGGTGGAAAATATTCTGCAGAGCGGCCACGAGGCTCATGGGAAATATTTCTGAGGTGTGGCCAGGCACGTTTATGGTGTGTGTGTGTGTGTGTGGGGGGGGTAGGACTGGCGACTGCCCCTCTTTGGTTCCCCATGTTTGAACAGAAGTTCCCTCTCATGGCTGGATGATGGACAATATGAGGTGCAGTGCCCTCTAGGGCGACTTTGCAGTGGAGAAAAATGAGAGGCAGAGCCTTCAAGTGATGAAAATGAGTTGTAGTGCCTTTAAATGTGCCTTACAAGTGATGAAGACATGATGCAGTGCCCCCTAGGACACCTTTCTAGTAAAGAAAACCAGATGCAGTGCCCCCTAGGACACCTTAAAGAAAACCAGATGCAGTGCCCCCTAGGACACCTTTCTAGTAAAGAAAACGATGCAGTGCCCCCTAGGACACCTTTCCAGTAAAGAAAACCAGATGCAGTGCCCCCTAGGACACCTTTCTAGTAAAGAAAACATGATGCAGTGCCCCCTAGGACACCTTAAAGAAAACCAGATGCAGTGCCCCCTCGGACACCTTTCTAGTAAAGAAAACCAGATGCAGTGCCTCCTAGGACACCTTTCTAGTAAAGAAAACATGATGCAGTGCCCCCTAGGACACCTTAAAGAAAACCAGATGCAGTGCCCCCTAGGACACCTTTCTAGTAAAGAAAACCAGATGCAGTGCCCCCTAGGACACCTTTCTAGTAAAGAAAACATGATGCAGAGCCCCCTAGGACACCTTAAAGAAATCCAGATGCAGTGCCCCCTAGGACACCTTTCTAGTAAAGAAAACCAGATGCAGTGCCCCCTAGGACACCTTTCTAGTAAAGAAAACATGATGCAGTGTCCCCTAGGACACCTTTCTAGTAAAGAAAACCAGATGCAGTGCCCCCTAGGACACCTTTCTAGTAAAGAAAACCAGATGCAGTGCCCCCTAGGACACCTTTCTAGTAAAGAAAACATGATGCAGTGTCCCCCAGGACACCTTTCTAGTAAAGAAAACCAGATGCAGTGCCCCCTAGGACACCTTTCTAGTAAAGAAAACCAGATGCAGTGCCCCCTAGGACACATTTCTAGGAAAGAAAACCAGATGCAGTGCCCCCTAGGACACCTTTCTAGTAAAGAAAACCAGATGCAGTGCCCCCTAGGACACCTTTCTAGTAAAGAAAACCAGATGCAGTGCCCCCTAGGACACCTTTCTAGTAAAGAAAACCAGATGTAGTGCCCCCTAGGACACCTTTCTAGTAAAGAAAACATGATGCAGTGCCCCCTAGGACACCTTAAAGAAAACCAGATGCAGTGCCCCCTAGGACACCTTTCTAGTAAAGAAAACATGATGCAGTGCCCCCTAGGACACCTTAAAGAAAACCAGATGCAGTGCCCCCTAGGACACCTTTCTAGTAAAGAAAACCAGATGCAGTGCCCCCTAGGACACCTTTCTAGTAAAGAAAACCAGATGCAGTGCCCCCTAGGACACCTTAAAGAAAACCAGATGCAGTGCCCCCTAGGACACCTTTCTAGTAAAGAAAACCAGATGCAGTGCACCCTAGGACACATTTCTAGGAAAGAAAACCAGATGCAGTGCCCCCTAGGACACCTTTCTGGTAGAGAAAACCAGATGCAGTGCCCCCTAGGACACATTTCTAGTAAAGAAAAAAGATTCAGTGCACCCTAGGACACCTTTCTAGTAAAGAAAACCAGATGCAGTGCACCCTAGGACACCTTTCTAGTAAAGAAAACCAGATGCAGTGCCCCCTAGGACACCTTTCTAGTAAAGAAAACCAGATGCAGTGCACCCTAGGACACCTTTCTAGTAAAGAAAACCAGATGCAGTGCCCCCTAGGACACCTTTCTAGTAAAGAAAACCAGATGCAGTGCACCCTAGGACACATTTCTAGTAAAGACAACCAGATGCAGTGCACCCTAGGACACCTTTCTAGTAAAGAAAACCAGATGCAGTGCCCCCTAGGACACCTTAAAGAGAACCAGATGCAGTGCACCCTAGGACACCTTAAAGAGAACCAGATGCAGTGCCCCCTAGGACACATTTCTAGTAAAGAAAACCAGATGCAGTGCACCCTAGGACACCTTAAAGAGAACCAGATGCAGTGCCCCCTAGGACACATTTCTAGTAAAGACAACCAGATGCAGTGCACCCTAGGACACCTTTCTAGTAAAGAAAACCAGATGCAGTGCCCCCTAGGACACCTTAAAGAGAACCAGATGCAGTGCACCCTAGGACACCTTAAAGAGAACCAGATGCAGTGCCCCCTAGGACACATTTCTAGTAAAGACAACCAGATGCAGTGCCCCCTAGGACACCTTTCTAGTAAAGAAAACCAGATGCAGTGCACCCTAGGACACATTTCTAGGAAAGAAAACCAGATGCAGTGCCCCCTAGGACACCTTAAAGAGAACCAGGTGCAGTGCCCCCTAGGACACATTTCTAGGAAAGAAAACCAGATGTAGTGCCCCCTAGGACACCTTAAAGAGAACCAGATGCAGTGCACCCTAGGACACATTTCTAGGAAAGAAAACCAGATGCAGTGCCCCCTAAGACACCTTTCTAGTAAAGAAAACCAGATGCAGTGCACCCTAGGACACATTTCTAGGAAAGAAAACCAGATGCAGTGCACCCTAGGACACCTTTCTAGTAAAGAAAACATGATGCAGTGTCCTGAAAGGTGCATATTTAATTGGAAATGAATAAGGCATTTATTGTCAGAAAGATGACGGCTGATTTTTGTCCTGATGTCTGAATCAGAATGTTTTCTCTCAGTAGATTTTCAGATAAAAAGAATTTACTTTGGTATTTTGGTGCATAACAGTTGCAATAAACACAACAAGACAGATTAAAGATAAACAAAGGCTGCAAAAGGAAAGAATGATAAGTATAAAGGAAGAGCTGTAAAACTCTGCTGGGGAGGAGGATGTCTGGAATACCTGGCATAGCCGGCTGCCCCCGCGACCCGGACAAGCCGGAGAAATGTTTATTTTAGAGGTGAACTCAGTGAACACAATTTTGCCAGTCCTGTGATCTTTTGTGGGAGAAGTACTCAGATATTCTAATAAAAAATCTAGAAATTTAAATATGAAAGACTCAAAAGAGTTTTTAAACTGTAAAAAAATGCTTAAATGCTAAAAAAAAAAAATGAATGCAGCAAAAGTTAGGCACTTCATCAGACAGAGATTCTGATGTTAGAGAGTAAAGAATATAAATATGGTTTAACATCAGGAAACAGAGCAAACTTTCAGTACAACAGTTAAACTCATATCAGGAAGGTTTTGTGCACAAATTGGTCCCTGAAATAATAAAAAATAATCTTTTAATTTCTTTTCATTAAAACTGACTTTTGCAGTGGATTTAATCACATTCTTCCTTCAACCTTCAAAGTGAAATTTAAGAGAAAAACATTTTTTATTTCTCTTAATTTGTAACTTTATAATCTCAAAGAATATTTTTTTTACTTGTCAATTTTTCCAGTTACATCTCACAGGATATCCGCAATTTTTCACATAAATGTAAGGCTTTACATTTTTTAAATATTGCCCCATATTAAACTGAATACCCTGCCGTACTTAACTTAAGATTTTATAATTGTATTATTACAAATTTAGCATCTTTTAGTTATCTCTGGGAATGTAAAGGACACTGTGTTGTTTAATGTCAAATGTAGTGTTAAGAATCAGTAATAATTTATCTTTTAAAAATCAGGAAAAACATGAAATTCTCCTGTTTTAATCACAGGAAGTTAAAGAATCCCTCAAGAATCCAACAACCTGAACACCTGCTGATGTTTTTGTGATTATTCTATCTTTTGGGTTCTGTTGGATGATACATGTTTAATTTAGAGATGAACTGAGGTTACACTTTCAAAATAAATGTAAAAAATCTCAAGGAAACAGCTATGAATGTATGGCACATTCATTAACACATGATGAAAATTAAAAAGCCCCAAATAGCTCCAAGAGGCTCAAAGGTTTAAGGGAAAAGAGCTCAGTTTCCTTTAATACTCTGGGAGAAACAAAAAGGGTGCGGTTTGAAAATCAAAGAAGCTGTGTCATGCTTGGCCAGCATCACACACACACACACACACACACACACACACACACACACACACACAGGAGATCAATACGCTGTGACAGAGCCAAGCGGTTGTGAGTCAGCACTGAATCTTCATTTTTAATCTACAACTGTGAGAAAATCTCTCTCTTAACGTTTAAAAATACAAACATTAAATCATAAATCAAACTGCTTTGTTACTTTAGTAATTATGTTTTTAAATATTGAGCATCCAAACCAATTCAAGGCTTCATTTGGTAAGATTTTTTATGAATAATATGTACTAAAACATGAGGGTTAACTCCTGTGGTCTTTTGTGGAAGAAGTATTCAGGTATTTTAATTTAAAAAATCCAGAAATTTAAATATGATGGATTCAAAAGAGTTTTTACACACAAAAAAATGCTAAAAAATCAGGCAGCAAAAGTTACCAAACAATTATTGTCAAATAACAGTAAACAACCATAAGTTTTTGTTTTTTTTTAAAGATAAAAAGTTAAACATATCTGTAAAAAAATGTGTAATAAATGTTTTTATATTCAATTTTAATGTAGATGACAGTTTA
>NC_081536.1:33223510-33226010 GCF_030273125.1 Centropristis striata
AAGCTAAAAATGTAAATGAAGAGATACACAACACAATGCAGGAGTGATGAAAAAAACTACATAAACAATAAACAAAAAAATGAAAAATGCACTGAGAGACACAAAAAAATATGTTGAACATTGAATGATAAAAATAATAATAATAATTAATAAATATGAATGAATACATTTTATAAAATATATATGATTGTTATTAACTTAATTAAATATTATTTTTATCATTTTATTATTTAAACGTTACATTTGTTTGTTTGGCTCAAGTTATTTATTTACACAAAAAAAATATTACGCCAAAGATATAGATCTCATAACAGGCACAAAATAAAATTAAAAAAAAATAACGAGAGAGTCAAATAAATACTCTAAATAAGTTGAAAATTATTATTATTATTATTATTATTAATAATACAATAACAAATGGATTGGTTAAAATATATGAATGAAACAATGGTTTATTATTACTGTTGATTATTATTTAAACTATGAAATTATGAAAAGTTTTGTGGACTTTTTAAATGTTTTACAGGACTTTATTTTTACTTTAACAACATATGATAATACATTCTGATAAATTATTATAGATTACTATAAACTACACAGTTGAAATCAGCCAACTTTTAATAAATATGATCTGAAGTAGAAACATGTTCCTGAAGTCTTTTGTGATTATTATTAATAAATAAATGATGATTTATTGGAAATGAACAACAAGAACATTATATTTTAATAATCTGGTGCTTTAAAAGTGCTCCATTATTAAACAAATGAGCATATTATTTCTGTTTGAGTGTGTGTGAGTCTGTTGGCCACCTGCTGGCCGTCACCTGTCACTGCTCCAGACTTTTACCTGAGTCATGTCACTGAAACTCAAAGGTCAAAGGTCACAGAGATAACAGGGATCACGTGTCTGATGATGTAACGGCACAGAGGGACAAACAGAGTTACACCCAGAAAACATCAAATAAAGTGTTTCTTTTTATTGTGTCATTCTACTTTTGTGTGTCTGGTTACAAAACACAACAAAGTTCAGTCTTATTAAGTTCATTTGAATCAGACAGAGATTCTGACGTTGGAGAGTAAAGAATATAAACATGGTTTAACTTCAGGAAACAGAGCAAACGTTCAGCACAACAGTTAAACTCATATCAGGACCGTTTTGTGCACAAATTGGTCCCTGAAATAATAAAAATAATCTTTGACTTCTTGTCATTAAAACCGACTTTTGCACAGGATGAAATTTAGAATTTAAAAAAAAAAATTCTCTTGATTTGTAACTTTATAATCTCAGATATTTTTACTTTTTCTTGTCAATTTTGCCAGTTACATCTCAGAGAATATCCACATTTTTTCACATAAATTTAAGGCTTTTATTTTTTATTTATATTGCCCCATATTAACATACAATCACCTGAATATGCTACCCGAACTAACTTAAGATTTACAATTGAATTATTATATTTAAGCATTTTTGTTATCTCGAGGAATGTAAAGGACACTGTGGTGGTGAGAATCAGTAATAATTTATCTTTTAAAAATCAGGAAAAACATGAAATTCTTCTGTTTTAATCACAGAAAGTTAAAGAGTCCTTAAAGAATCCAACAACCAGAACTCCTGCTGCTGATGTTGGTGGTTTTGTGGTTTTTCTACCTTTCAGGTTCAGTATTTCTCACAGGAAGACGTGCTCCATGAGGCGGGCTCCCTGCAGGTCCGGGGACAGGACCCGGGTCCCGCTCTGGTCCAGCAGGACGGCCAGCACGGCCCGGCTCAGGTCGGCCCGGTCCAGCTCAGAGCACAGAGACGCCACGCTGGTCCAGACCTCCACCGAGGAGCTGCTGTCCTGCAGGATCGCCTCCTCCAAAACCCCTGAGAGGAGACACGGAGGTCAGAGGTCAGAGGTCAGCTCAGAGAGCTCTCTGTTGCACCAGCACTCATTTTGCGTCTCTCTTTAGTCATTTTGTGTCATATTGCCGTATTTTTTAGGAGTTGGTTGACATTAAAGAAGACAAAAAAAGACAAAAAAAAAGACACAAAATTACAACAAAAAAATATTTTGGCGTCTCTTTAGTCATTTTGCACCTTTTTTTGTCATTTTGTGCCTTTTATGGGTAAATTTGGAATATTTTTTGTCATTTTGTGTCTATTTTGAGCCTTTCTTTGGTAATTTTGCACCTTTTTGGTCAATTTGTAGTTTTTTTGTGTCATTTTGCGCCTTTTTTGTTCATTTTGTGCCTATTTTTTAGGAGTTGGTGGACATTAAAAAAGAAAAAAAGAAAGTCCAAAAGAAGACACAAAATGACAACAACATAAAAATAATTTTGCTTCTCTCTTTAGTCATTTTGCACCTTTTTTTTTGGTCATTTTGCACCTTTTTTGGCAATTTGCGTTTTTATTGTGGTCATTTTGTGTCTATTTTCTCATTTTGTGTCTCTTTTTAGTCATTTTGTGCCTTTTATTGGTCCTTTGCGCCTTTTTTGGGTCATTTTGCAACTAATGTTTAGG
>NC_081536.1:33228510-33273510 GCF_030273125.1 Centropristis striata
AACCCATTGAAGCCTGGAAAGCAGATAGCAGTGTCGTTTTGTAGTATTTGTATAAGCTCTCAAATACTTTTTGAATATCATTTCTATCTGCTACAGAGGCTGAAAAATCTATTATTTAGTAGGAAGAGTTGACACTTCTGTTGAATTTACAGAAAAACTTCAGGTTTTAGGGGCTGATTTTAAAATCGCCCAGAGGTTTTACAGGCGTTTTAGGCGTTAATGTAAGAATGAAAGTTTTAAGCTGCCAAAACTAAAACCAAAATAGTTCAGGAACTAATAATGCGGGGCATTAAGTAACGTAATATTCTAAAGCATTAAGAATATTTATTTATATTTTCATCATTATTTCTGACCTTTTCAATTGCAACCAGTGTGACGAGTGAAGTCAATGCAGAAAAGTCTTTAACTCTATGGAGTCTTTGGGCTATTTCGACCATTTTTTAATCCTTTTCATCCTGCCTGTATACAGCACTTCATTTAAAAAAAAAAAAATGCCATGTTGGTATATTTTTTTCAGCACAACCTCACCTATATGACCTAATAATTATTTTTTCATCCTGACTTACTGGATCAACAGTTTTAACCCAAAAGAAACAAAGAAAAAACGAAGATAAAATGTGATTTTGAATCGGTTTTTATTTTTTAACTCCCTTTTTTTAGTCATTTTGTGTCTTTTTTTGTCATCTTGTGTCTTTTCTTGGTCATTTTGTGTCTTTTTTAGTCATTTTGTGTCTTTTTAGTCCTTTAGTCCAACATAAAATGTGATTTTGAATCTTTTTTTTTAACTTTCAGAACACTATCATGCTCAATGAAGAATTTTAAATGTTGCACATGTGAACAAATGTTGCAAATCTAACATATAAGAGGGTTCCATCCAGTTCTATCATTTGATACTAAATCTATTTGAGCTTGTCTCCAGTTTTACTTGGTATATCATCATCAAACTGAAACTGGCCTCATGGAGTTTACAGCCAGAACTTTAGAGGTAAATTTACAGTAGGGCTCCACGCTGCTTTGTTTTCTAGTCTGATGGAGGCAACAAGTCTGGATTATTTGGAGCTTTTATTTTGGAGACTCTAGAGGGTTAACCTGCATTCCTTCTAATGTCCAGCAGGGGGACATCCTAGTCAATAGGAAGATCATCCTACTTCTGACCTGATTTATCACCTCAGTAAACATATCAATAATGGGTTTATGGTCTCAATCATTAGTTTCAAGTCTTCTTCAATACAACATGATGTTCACCATTAAATCATATATTAATATTTTCCACTTACACTGAGTTAAAGAGTTTAACCAACATCAGTCCTGATCAGAAACTACCAACAGATGCAACACAAAGAAACAAATGTTATTCCGTCTTTAGATCACCAGTTTGTATCATAATCAGCAGTTTTTACTGTTTTTCCTTTATCTGCTTTGGAAACACAAATCTTTTCAATGAAAATGAGAAAAAAAGAAATCCCTCATACACATTTCAGATTAAGATTTATCCTTTATTAAATTCAACCTCTGCATTTAACCCAAATCCTTTTTTGTTATGGTTTTACACACAAGTGAACACACCATGCAAGGAGCAGTGGGCTGCACATTAACTGCTCATACAGATCAATACATAAAATTATAGATAAATGTTACTATGATGATAAAACCACACATATATATTAAAACAATCACAACGATTTACATTGATTGACAGGTAAAATATAAATATACAATATAATAATATAACTAACGATTGCTTTAATGTTGCTAAATATTATAATATTGCTTTGACCATCCAGTGTGTTAAAGCTGAAGTGTTTAAATATGTTATTTTCCAAAACCCTGAAAAATTCAGATTAATATGATAGAAAACAGAAAGAACAGTATGAAATATTTTAGAGGCTGAAAACAGCATTTTCTGTATTTTTGTATTAAAAAACATTTAATTAACAATGAATCAATTATCAAAGTGGAAGCCATTTTATTTTACTTTGGATCGACTAAAAGTTTATTGACAAACTGCTGCAGCTCTACCAGGGTAAACAAAGGAATAAAACTTATAATCAAATCTACTTTCCAGTCTGTCTTGAAGAGCCTTTTCAGCTTCTTCTCCAAAAACGTATGTTGTCTGTATTATTGTTTTTATTCAGCTGACTCCTGTACCATAATAATATTGTAATATTAAAAAATTAGAGAAAAAAGCGGCTTATTATCTGACATTATAAAGTTATATATTTACGCCACACAAAAATCTGATTTTTTTCTTTTTTAGTTTTATAAAATGGTATAATTCAGAAAATTGTAAAAGAAAAAAAGGTCCTTCCCAGTTTCTCAAAGTCCAAGCTGATGTCTTTAAATGTTTGTCCAAAGACATTCAGATTAATTTATTAAACAAAGCAGGAAAAGTCCATATTAGCACGAAGAATAGCTTTATATACAAAAATAATACAACCATACTACTATATTACAAAAAAACGAAGTTGATCAAATATATTTTCTAGGCCTGTCTGTCCTTAGATTATTTAGCCGGCCGCTGGACCATCTATGGCATATTTGGGCAATTGTTGGATATAAGAAAAAGAAAAAGTTGGGGCAATAATAATAAAATCTAAAAAACCTCAAAGTTTAAAGTGATACATTCACAAAGAACTCACAAACTGAAGAGCAAAAATCTTATATAGCATTTCTGACAGTTTTATGTTTACAAGAAGGAAAAGACTCAAAAAATTGTATGATTTTCTTTTCACCTAACCTCATCACACTACAGATGTCTCTGCTGGACTTTTATTATTCCTGCAGGGGATGGCATATTTTATACTTTTTAATTTACTGATTCCTGCTGAAAATATCTGACTGCCGAACAGAGATCAATACAGTTTGATCTTATTTCATCGAAATGTACTCCTACACGTATACATCTAGAGAAAAAGATGGACAGATTAAAACTGAAGACTATCAGACCTGTTGTGTAGTCACACGGAGCTTCAGTGGTAATATCTTCAGTTGGACTTTATCCCCAATGCTAATGTATGGAAACAGTCTCTCAGTGAAAGTGTGTGTGAAGGTGTGTATGTGTGTGTTAGTATCAGTATCAGAGAACGACAGCGTTCCTCTGTTCCAGTCCAGATTCACTCTGATCCTCTGGAGCTTCTTCTGCACACTGAGAACAGTCGGTGGACCTGGTGCTGACCGCACAGAGTATTTACCTTCACGGAACCCCATTCTCCAGAATCCAGACTGTGGAGCTTCTTTCCTCGGGGCAGATTCTGCTAACACACCCAGTGACCAGAATTTACTGTCTCCAACCTGGACGTCCCAGCTGTGAGTCCCTGAGTTAAAGCCCTCAGAGCCCAGAACAGAGCAGCGCCCACCAATCCTCTCTGGATTATCAGGAAGCTGCTGTTCCTCTCCCTGTTTCACTCTGGTCAGACCTGGAGACAGGAAGAGTTTTGGATCGGTAGCGTTTGGGTCCAGAACAACAGGACAGTAGGAGACCATGTTCTTCATCTTGTTCCAGATGTTGAAGGTCAGGTTGCCCAGGTGTTTGGCCTGGTCTATCAGAGCTCCTGAGGGCAGCTGTGGATCCTCCAGCAGGGGGCGCTGCTGGACTCTTTCCACTGCAGCCTTGTAGTTTTGCAGGAATGAGACGTGTTCAGCTCTCAGCTGGTCTTCTGTGGCTCCGACTGTGTCTGAAAGAGCTGCTATCTCTCTGCTCAGAGCCTCCATCTTCTCCTTCATCATCTGACTCTTCTGCTCCTCTTCCTCCCTCAGTGCAGCCATCTTGGCCTCCTCTTCCTCTTCTAGAAACTGGTGAAGCTTCTTAAACCTCTCCTTAATCTGCGTCTCTGTGCGTCGGGCCTGGACCTGAATGTGTTCTGCTGTCTGATCAAACTTCACTTTAACTTCTTTAAAAACCTCTAACTTCTTCTTTAAAGGCTCCAGAGTTTCCTGAAGTTCCTTCTTGTGTTGTTGTGCAAATTCATCGATGGGTCTGAATCTGTGGTTGGTGTGTTGTTCTGAGTCTCTGCAGACAACACACACTGGCTGCTGATGGTCCAGACAGAAGAGTTTGAGTTTCTCAGAGTGCAGACTGCAGAAACCCTCTGAAGCTCTCTGATCTCTCTCCAGTAAGAAGGCTTCACACAGGTTCTTTAACGCCAGGTTTGAAGGTGGTTTTTGCTTGGAGGATGTTGTCTTACAAACTGGACAGTCCTGTGCTTGTTTATCTCTCCACCACCTCTGCAGACAGTCTCTACAGAAGCTGTGGCTACATGTCAAAATGACAGGATCTCTGTAGATGTCATGACAAACCGGACAGCTGAGATCGTCCTCTGATCTGGAAGCCATTTTGTCTCTGAGTGAAGCTGAACACAGCAGACGATGTGTTAAAACAGGAAGTCAGAAAGTTGCCTCAGACACTCTGAGTCTTTGACAGTTTTTCAGTCAGCAGCAGGTTGCAGTTAAAGTATTTCACTACTTTAGTATTTCTTCTTGAATATTTTAAAGTCAGTTAAAGTTATAGATTTGTAAAGAAGGTAAATCTTACCGTCTGTCTGTCGGAGCGTCTCTACTCGCTGAGAGCTGAACAGCAACTAACTCGTTTTTCCGGTTAACTAATTTGTATATTTTTAAGGAGTGGTGCTCTGTCAGGCAACAGGTGTGTTTGTTTTAAAGGGCACTGATGATGAATACTCCACAGGGCTACGAGGGTTGAAGTCAGAACATTTTGATTCAAATAAAATAAAAAATAAAAAATCTAAATTCAAAATCCCCGTTTATTTATCCCCGAGGGGAAATTCAGTGAGTCTGTTAGCTCTGTTAGAATGAGACAGCCTGATGGCTGTAGGAGCAAATCTCTTTTGGATCTCTCCGTCCTGCAACGGAGAGAGAGGAGCCGTCCACTGCTGTTTTTTTGGTCCATAAAGGTTTTGTGTAGGGATGGACCCTACAAGATGGACTCGAGCATCTCTCCACATCTCCTCCAGTGTGTCCAACCGATCCAACCACAGAACCAGCTCTTTAGACCAGTCTGTCCAGCCGCCTTGCATCTCTGTGTCTGATGCTGCCTCCCCAGCAAACTGCAGCATAAAACAACACACTTGCCACCAAAGACTGATAAAAAATCTGCAGCATCTTACTACAGATGTCCAGAGATCTGAGCTTCCTGCGGAAATCTATTATCATTTCCTGAGTCTTTGAGGTATTCAGTAGGAGATAGTTCTTGTGACTCCAGTCACTGAAGGCTTTTGTCAGACCCCTAAATTCAGATTACTGTCCATTCCTAATACACGCCACAATAGCAGTGTCGTCCGAGTACTTCTAGATGTGGCAGGACTCAGAGTTGTATTTGAAGTCCGCTGTGTACAATGTGAACAGGAATGGAGCCAGAACAGTCCCTTGTGGAGCCCCTGTGCTGCTCATTAATGTTCCAGAAACACAGTTCCCCAACCTGACATACTGTGGCCTTCCTGTCAGGTAATCTGTGATCCAGGAGATGAAGGAAAGATCCACTCCCATCTCTGTGAGCTTGTCTTTGAGTATGTTGAATGTGCTTGAAAAATCAAAGAACATGATTCTCACATAAGCACCAGTTTCCTCCAGATGCACATGGGCACGGTGAAGCACGTAGAGGACAGCATTGTTCACTCCGATGTGTTGTTTGTATGCAAACTGCAGGGGGTCGAGTTTGTCTTTGACTTCAACTCTCAGTAGGCGTAGAATCAGCCGCTCCAAGGTCTTCATGATGTGAGAAGTGAGGACTACTGGTCTGTAGTCATTAAGTTCAGCTGTAACCCAACTATAGACTGAGGTTGAAGAAGGAGAGGTTGGCACAGTTGGGCAGCACAGTCCTTGAGCAGCCTTGGACACACACCATCTGGGCCAGCAGCCTTCCCAGAGCAAAGTCTCCCCAGTTCCAACCTCACCCCCATCTCTGTGACAGACCAGGGTGGAGGCTCAGGTGTAAGAGAGGGGATGGATGCTGCTTCTGAGATGCACACATGTTGAAGAGGAGGAGGTGGAGGAGGAGGAGAAGCAGCATTGGAATTGGGTGAGGCCGCTGTATTGAATCTGTTGAAGAACTGGTTGAGTTCATCAGCTCTTTCTACATGACCCGCCACTGGCTGTATTTTCTTGTTGTTGTTACCAGAGATGGTGATGATTTCTCTCCACATTTCACGGATGTTGCTGTTCTGTAAATTTCTCTCCAGTTTCTTCTTGTATTCCACCTTTGCCAATTTTAGTCTCTTCTTCAACTTATATTGTACTTGTTGGAGCCGTGCTTTGTCACCATCTCTTAAAGCTGCCTTCTTCTCATTGAGGATTGCTTTAGAATCACTAGTAATCCAAGGTTATTGTTATTGTGGAAACAGGTTTTGTAACAAGTCTCCAGAAGAACTAAGTTGTGATCTGACCTTCCAAGTGGTGGTAAGGCAGTAGCTCTGTAAGCTTGTTTGACATTAGCATACAGCAGATCAAGGGTTTTATTTTCTCTGGTGGGACAATCAACACACTGTGCAAATCCAGTAAGGTGGAAGGAGAGGGAAACACGATTGAAGTCTCCACATATTATCAAGTATGCCTGAGGATGTTTAGTTTGAATCTTAGCAACAAGGTCATGTAGAACTTCACATGGAACTTCAGCAGTTGCCTAGTGTGGAATGTACACAAGTATTGTTATGATATGGCTGAATTCTCTTGGTACATAATATGGTCTCATACTAACTGCCAATAATTCAATGTCTGGACAGCACATCTTCTCCTTGACAGTAACATGTGCAGGACTACACCATCTCTAGTTCACAAATAAGCCAAGCCCCCTCCTTTTTTCTTGCCACTAGCTTTTAGCATCTCTGTCTGATCGTATAAGAGTGAAACCAGGTAGATCCACATTGGAGTCTAAGGGCGCTTTCACACCTATCTCATTTGGTCTGGACTTTAGGAGTTTTCAGTTTGATCTGAACCTAAATTCCAGGTGTGAAACGTGCCGAGGACCATGGTCTGCACCAAAGGACCAAAGTTTGGTCCGACCAAAAGAGGTGGTCTCGGTCCGAACCAAATGAACCATGTCCGAACCTTTTGCAGTGTGAAAACAACTTTTTTTTATAGTTTGGACCTTCCTATCAATGACAGGAAGTTTTTTGCAATAACTTGCATGATTGCGAGCAGTTTTCTCCTCCTCTCCTGTTGTCGGCGATACAGTTTTCACATTAATGAGGAGGCTCATCTTGTGAATACCAAGCACTCTTACGTATTGCTCATTAAGCTGGTGCTGCTGGTAGCAAAAGACCAGCAAAAGTATTACCACAGGTAAAAGGTGGCTCGCTGGATTCATTTTGTGTGAACACGTTAAGGAAGTAACACTGACGTCAGATGCCGGCCAGCCTAACAACGCAGCATAACCAAATCAAAATGAGCCGCGGAAGTACACAGGGAAATGACGTGTCCAGTAGAATTGTCTTGTGAAGTCCGTTATTCCTTTTGCAGTGTGAAACCAAAACCAACAGGACCACATGTATACAATGTAACAGAAGACGGACCTTGGTTCGGACTTTCAGGTGTGAAAACGCCCTAAGATGTTTTGATTCAACCACGTTTACGTAAGACACAAGAGACGACACTCACGGTATACTTCCTGAGTCTTCACCAATATCTCCAGTTCATCAGTCTTGTTGGGCAGAGAGTTGACATTCCCCATGATGACTGAGCCTTCACATTAGCACCAGCCCGAAAACCACTAAAACACCTCTTCAACTCAGCTGGAATAGGGTAATGGTGTCCTCCAGACTTGCACTGTTTCAATGAAAAAAGCTCTTTTCTTGAATAAACTCTTCTCTCCACAGAAGTATCCATCAAGAATATGATACAAATGCATAAAAAATGCTACCAAACTATGCTGCTCCTCCATGAAGCACATTCCGGAATAGGCAGCAATTCGAAGCAATTGAGGCCCTTAAAAGGACACAAAAGTCTGCGTCATAAATCATATTAAAATATTGCCCTTCAATGAGTTAAATCATTAAACCAACATCAGTCCTGATCAAAAACTACCAACAGATGCAAAGAAACCAAAATCTATAAATCTGCTTAGAAATGATGGAGAAAATAGAGAAAGGTTGACAAATTAAAACAACTGAAGGCAAAAAACTGAGCTCAAGTTTTTATTTTATTTTGGGGCTGTAAATATGAACACAAGTAAATAAAGAAGATATATTATGATTTTCTCTATGATTGCTGTGAATTATTCTGTCTTTAGATCACCATTTTGTATCATAATCACCAGTTTCCCTTTATCTGCTTTGGAAACACAAATCTCTTCAATAAAAAAGAAAGGGAAAAAAAGCCCTCAGACAGATCAATTCATAAAATTATAAATGTTACAATGATGATAAAACCCCACATATATATTAAAACAATCACAAAGATATACATTGATTGTCAGGTAAAATATCAATAATCTCAGATCATCATCCATATAAAAGGCTGTAACTAATGATTGCTTCAATGTCGATTAACCTGCATATTATTATTTTAGGTAACTTATCAATGGTTGGGTGTATAAAACGTCAGAAATTACTGAAAAGGAATTAAATCCTGTTTGTTAATGCTGACGTCTTTAAATGTTTTGTTTTGTACAAAACCCAAAGAAATTCAGATTAATATGATAGAAAACAAAGAAGGAATAGTTTGAAATAATTGAGAGGCTGAAAATTGAATTTTCTACCATTTAAAAAAAGAAAAAAAAAACCTTTAACAATAATGCGATCATCAAAATGTTTGGCAATTATTCCATGTTCAATAGACTAAAAATTGTAATATAAAAACATTTTTTCAAAAACTCAAAATTTCTGACATTAAAGTCATAGATTTACAGGAAAAAGCTGAATACCAAATAAGTTTACTGTGGTAAATTAACAAGAAAAAGATGGATATTATGTAGGATTAATGTGGTAAATTTACATGAAAAATGTATACGTCTAGAGAAAAAGATGAACACATTAAAACCGAAGAGTCTATCAGACCTGTTTAGTCACACAGAGTTTCAGTGGTAATATCTTCAGAGGGACTTTATCACCATTACATATGAAAGGAAACAGTCTCTCAGTGAAAGTGTGTGTGAAGGTGTGTATGTGTGTGTTAGTATCAGGATCAGAGAACGACAGCGTTGCTCTGTTCCAGTCCAGATTCACTCTGATCCTCTGGAGCTTCTGCACGTTGAGAGCAGTGGCTGGACCTGGTGCTGACCGCACAGAGTATTTACCTTCATAGAACCCCATTCTCCAGAATCCAGACTGTGGGAGTCCTCTTCCCGGGGCAGACTCTGCTAACACACCCAGATGCCAGAGTGTACTGTCTCCAACCTGGACGTCCCAGCTGTGAGTCCCTGAGTTAAAGCCCTCAGAGCCCAGAACAGAGCAGCGCCCATCAAACCTCTCTGGATTATCAGGAAGCTGCTGTCTCTCTCCTCGTCTCACTCTGGTCAGATCTTCAGACAGGATGAGTCCTTGATAAGCAGTGTTTGGGTCCAGAATCAGAGGACTGTAGGAGACCATGTCCTTCATCTTGTTCCAGATGTTGAAGGTCAGGTTGCCCAGGTGTTTGGCCTCGTCTATCAGAGCTCCTGAGGGCAGCTGTGGATCCTCCAGCAGGAGGCGCTGCTGGACTCTTTCCACTGCAGCCTTGTAGTTTTGCAGGAATGAGACGTGTTCAGCTCTCAGCTCGTCCTCTGTGGCTCTGACTGTGTCTGAAAGAGCTGCTATCTCTCTGCTCAGAGCCTCCATCTTCTCCTTCATCATCTGACTCTTCTGCTCCTCTTCCTCCCTCAGTGCAGCCATCCTGGCCTCCTCTTCCTCTTCTAGAAACTGGTGGAGCTTCTTAAACTGCTCCTTAATCTGCGTTTCTGTGCGTCGGGCCTGGACCTGAATGTGTTCTGCTGTTTGATCAAACTTCACTTTAACTTTTTTAAAAACCTTTAACTTCTCCTTTAAAGGCTCCAGAGTTTCCTGAAGTTCCTTCTTGTGTTGTTGTGCAAATTCATCGATGGGTCTGAATTTGTGGTTGGTGTGTTTTTCTGAGTCTCTGCAGACGACACACACTGGCTGCTGATGGTCCTGACAGAAGAGTTTGAGTTTCTCAGAGTGCAGACTGCAGAGAGCCTCTGAAGCTCTCTGATCTCTCTCTCCAGTAAGAAGGCTTCACACAGGTTCTTTAACGCCAGGTTTGAAGGTGGTTTTTGCTTGGAGGATGTTGTCTTACAAACTGGACACTCCTGTGCTGGTTTCTCTCTCCACCACTTCTGCAGACAGTCTCTACAGAAGCTGTGGCTACATGTCAGAATGACAGGATCTCTGTAGATGTCTTGACAGACCGGACAGCTGAGATCGCCCTCTGATCTAGAAGCCATTTTGTCTTAGAGTGAAGCTGAGCACAGCATTAAAGTTAAAACAGGAAGTCAGAAAGTTGCCTCAGACACTCTGAGTCACTTTTTCAGTCAGCAGCAGGTTGCAGTTAAAGTATTTCACTACTTCAGCACTTCTTGCATCTTTTTTTCCCTCAGTTAAAGTCACAGATTTGTAAAGAAGGTAAATCTTATCGTCTGTCTGTCGGAGCGTCTCTACTCGCTGAGAGCTGAAAAGCAACTGACTGGTTTTTCTGGTTGACTCATTTGAATAATTATAAGGAGCGGTGCTCTGTCAGGCAACAGGTGTGTTTGTTTTAAAGGGCACTGATGATGAATACTCCACAGAGACATTAAAGTCGTACATTTACTGGAAAAAGCTGGATACTATCTAAGTTTAATGTGGTAAATTTACAGGAAAAAAATGGATATTATCTAAGTTTAATGTGATAAATTTAAAGTGAAAGGCTGGATATTATCCATGTTTAATGTGGTGAGTTTAAAGCGAAAGGCTGGATATTATCTGAGTTTAATGTGGTAAATTTAAAGTGAAAGGCAGGATATTATCTAAGTTTAATGTGGTGAATTTAAAGCGAATGTTGGATATTATCTAAGTTTATTGTGGTAAATTTACAGGAAAAAACTGTATATTATCTAAGTTCAATGTGGTAAATTTACAGGAAAAAGCTGAATATTATGTAGGTTTAATGTGGTAAATTTACAGGAAAAAGCTGGATAAAAAGCTGGATACTATGTAAGTTTAATGTGGTAAATTTAAAGCGAAAGGCTGGATATTATGGAAGTTTAATGTGGTAAATTTATAGAACTTTTTTTTTTCTAAGTAGTGGCTTTTTTCTTTATCATTTCTGTTAATATTCCTTTTAATTTGATAATAAAAAATTTGATTCATATAGCATGTTTAAAAGGTACTCAAAGTTGTAACATAACACATTGAAACAAATACAAAATATGGAAAACGAAAACAGAGATGAGAGTTTTTGAGTTCAGGTTTGGCGGTGGGAGTCAAGTCCTGAAAGCAATCTTGAAAAGATTTTGAGTTGATTTTTGAAGGCGTGGAGTGAGTCTGAATTGCTGATGTGAGTAGGGAGGGAGTTCCAGAGGGTTGGGGCAGCAGTGGAAAAGGCTCTGACCCCATTGGTGCGGTGCTTGGTCCTGGTGATGGGGGTCAGAAGACTGGCATCGGAAGATCTGAGGTTGCGGGTGGGGGAGTGACGTTGGAGGAGGTCTGTAAGGTACAGTGGGGGGAGCAAGGTTATTGAGGGCTTTGTAGGTGATGAGCAGGATCTTGAAGTGGACTGGGTGCTGGATAGGGAGCCAGAGAAGGTGCTGAAGGATGGGTGTAATGTGTTCTCTGGAGCAGGAGTGGGTGAGCAAACAGGCAGCTGGGTTCTGGACATATTGTAGTTTTGAAGGTTGGTGGAGGGGAGGCCGTAGAGAATGCTGTTGCAATAGTCCAGTCTGGAGGTTATGAAAGCATGAATTAGTGTTTCGGCAGCGGAGGAGGAGAGGATTGGACGAAGGCGTGCAATGTTGCAGAGGTGGAAGAAGGATGTTTTGGAGATGTTCTTGAAGGAGAGAGTTGGATCCAGGGTGATGCCGAGGTTTTGGACAGAGGGGGAGGGAGCAACTGTGTGTCCATCGATGTTAAGTGAGAAGTCCTGGGAAGAGGGGGGATTTGGGGCGAATGATAATGATTTCTGATTTGTAGCAGTTGAGTTTGAGGAAGTTGCTGTTCATCCAGGTTTTGATGTCAGTAAGGCAGTTAGTGATGGTGAACAGAATGGCGGGAGTGATATTTTTTCTGCTGAAAATATCTGACTGCCGAACAGAGAGCAATGAGATTTCATCTTATATTATTGAAATTTACTCCAACACATTTACATCTAGAGCAAAAGATGAACACATTAAATTAGAAGACTATCAGACCTGTTTAGTCACGAAGAGCTTCAGTGGTAATATCTTCAGTGGGACTTCATCCCCATTGCATATGAATGGAAACAGTCTCTCAGTGAAAGTCTGTGTGAAGATGTATATGTGTGTGTCAGTATCAGGATCAGATAACGACAGCTTTCCTCTGTTCCAGTCCAGATTCACTCTGATCCTCTGGAGCTTCTTCTGCACGTTGAGAGCAGTCGGTGAACCTGGTAGTGACCGCACAGAGTATTTACCTTCATAGAACCCTATCCCCCAGAATCCAGACTGTGGGAGTCCTCTTCTTGGGACAGACTCTGCTAACACACCCAGTGACCAGCGTGTACTGTCTCCAACCTGGACGTCCCAGCTGTGAGTCCCTGAGTTAAAGCCCTCAGAGCCCAGAACAGAGCAGTAATTATCAAACCTCTCTGGATTATCAGGAAGCTGCTGTTCCTCTCCCTGTTTCACTCTGCTCAGATCTTCAGACAGGATGAGTTTTGGATCAGCAGTGTTTGGGTCCAGGATGACAGGACAGTAGGAGACCATGTCCTTCATCTTGTTCCAGATGTTGAAGGCCAGGTTGCCCAGGTGTTTGGCCTGGTCTATCAGAGCTCCTGAGGGCAGCTCAGGATCCTCCAGCAGGAGGCGCTGCTGGACTCTTTCCACTGCAGCCTTGTAGTTTTGCAGGAATGAGACGTGTTCAGCTCTCAGCTCGTCTTCTGTGGCTCTGACTGTGTCTGAAAGAGCTGCTATCTCTCTGCTCAGAGCCTCCATCTTCTCCTTCACCATCTGACTCTTCTGCTCCTCTTCCTCCCTCAGTGCAGCCATCCTGTCCTCCTCTTCCTCTTCTAGAAACTGGTGGAGCTTCTTAAACTGCTCCTTAATCTGCGTCTCTGTGCGTCGAGCCTGGAACTGAATGTGTTCTGTTGTTGGAGCAAACTTCACTTTAACTTCTTTACAAACCTTTAACTTCTTCTTTAAGAGCTCCAGAGTTTCCTGAAGTTCCTTCTTGTGTTGCTGTGCAGCTTCAGCAATGGGTCTGAATCTGTGGTTGGAGTGTTTTTCTGAGTCTCTGCAGACGACACACACTGGCTGCTGATGGTCCAGACAGAAGAGTTTGAGTTTCTCAGAGTGCAGACTGCAGAGAGCCTCTGAAGCTCTCTGATCTCTCTCCAGGAAGAAGGCTTCACACAGGTTCTTTAACGCCAGGTTTGAAGGTGGTTTTCGCTTAGAGGATGTTGTCTTACAAACGGGACACTCCTGTGCTGGTTTCTCTCTCCACCACCTCTGCAGACAGTCTTTACAGAAACTGTGGCTACATGTCAGAATGACAGGATCTCTGTAGATGTCATGACAAACCGGACAGCGGAGTTCCTCCTCTGATCTGGAAGCCATTTTGTCTCTGAGTGAAGCTGAACACAGCAGACGGTGTGTTAAAACAGGGAGTCAGAAAGTTGCCTCAGTCATTTTGAGTCTTTGACAGTTTTTCAGTCAGCAGCAGGTTGCAGTTAAAGTATTTCACTACTTCAGTATTTCTTCTTGTATATTTTAAAGTCAGTTAAAGTTATAGATTTGTCAAGAAGGTAAATCTTACCGTCTGTCTGTCGGAGCGTCTCTACTCGCTGAGAGCTGAACAGCAACTAACTAGTTTTTCCGGTTTACTCAGGTGATGAAATGTAAGGAGTGGTGTTTTGACACGCAACAGATCTGTTTTGTTTTAAAGGGCACTGACGATAAATTCCTCGGAGTTATGAGGGTTGAATCAGAACATTTTGATAGCAGATAGGCAGAGAGTATGGTGGCCCTGAGAGCTCAACGTGCTGCTGGTTGTTTCAATAAGATGAGATCAAACTTTGTTCGTCCAAGTTTTGAGGATTGAAGTCAGAACGTTTTGATAGGCAGAGAGTATGGAGAGGCTGAAAATAGAATTTTCCACCATTTAAAACAAACTAAAAAAACAACAACAATGTTGTGCTATTATTTAATGTTCGATTGAATAAAAATTGTAATATAAAACTTTTTTTTGAAACTCAGAATCTCTGACATTAAAGAAAAGAAAAAGCTGGATATTATGTAAGTTTGATATGGTACATCTACAGGAAAAGGCTGGATATAATCTAAGTTTAATGTGGTAAATGTTCAAGAGAGCTGAATATTGCTTCAGTTTTATGTGGTAAATTCACAAGAAAAAGCTGAATATAATCGAAGTTTAATGTGGTAAATTTACAAAAAAATGCCTAATATAGGTTTAATATGGTAAACTTAAAGAAAAAGCTGAATATAATCTAAGTTTTATGTGGTAAATTCACAAGAAAAAGCTGCATATAATCGAAGTTTAATGTGGTAAATTCACAAGAAAATGCTTAATATAAGTTGTACATGGTAAACTTAAAGAAAAAGCTGGATATTATCTAAGTTTAATATGGTAAATTTACAAGAAAATGCTTAATATAAGTTTAATGAGGTGGATTTTGCTATGGATGACCCTGTCTGATGTACCTGTTCTGTGTGTATAATTATATGTTTGTGTTTTGTTTTTTCACTGAAAAATCAATGAAAATAAAGTTTAAGAAATATATATAAGTTTAATGAGGTAAATTTAAAGAAAAACACTGGATATTATCTAGGTTTAATGTGGTAAATTTACAGGAAAAAAACATTTTCTGACTGTAGTGGATTACAGTATATAATCAGGGAGAAAGTCCTTTTCTTTAAGTTGTGGCTTTTTTCTTCATAATTTCTGTTAATATTCCATTTAATTTACTTTTTCTGCTGACAGTGTCTGACTGCCAAACAGAGAGCAATAAGATTTGATCTTATATTATCGAAATTTACTCCTACACATATTCATCTCGAGAAAAAGATGAACACATTAAAACTGAAGACTATCAGACCGGTTGTTTAGTCACACGGAGCTTCAGTGGTAATATATTCAGGGGGACTTTATCCCCATTGCATATGTATGGAAACAGTCTCTCAGTGAAAGTCTGTGTGAAGGTGTATATGTGTGTGTAGTTATCAGGATCAGAGAACGACAGCTTTCCTCTGTTCCAGTCCAGATTCAGTCTGATCCTCTGGAGCTTCTTCTGCACACGGAGAGCAGTCGGTGGACCTGGTGCTGACCGCACAGAGTATTTACCTTCATGGAACCCCATTCTCCAGAATCCAGACTGTGGAACTTCTCTCCTGGGGACAGACTCTGCTAACACACCCAGATACCAGAATTTACTGTCTCCGACTTCGACCTCCCAGCTGTGAGTCCCTGACTTAAAGCCCTCAGAGCCCAGAACAGAGCAGCGCCCACCAAACCTCTCTGGATTATCAGGAAGCTGCTGTTTCTCTCCTGGTTTCACTCTTCTCAGATCTTCAGACAGGGTGAGATATGGACCAGCAGTGTTTGGGTCCAGAATGACAGGACTGTAGGAGACCATGTCCTTCATCTTGTTCCAGATGTTGAAGGTCAGGTTGCCCAGGTGTTTGGCCTGGTCTATCAGAGCTCCTGAGGGCAGCTGTGGATCCTCCAGCAGGAGGCCCTGCTGGGTTCTTTCCACTTTAGCCTTGTAGTTGTGCAGGAATGAGACGTGTTCAGCTCTCAGCTCATCCTCTGTGGCTCTGACTGTGTCTGAAAGAGCTGCTATCTCTCTGCTCAGAGCCTCCATCTTCTCCGTCATCATCTGACTCTTCTGCTCCTCTTCCTCCCTCAGTGCAGCAATCCTGACCTCCTCTTCCTCTTTTAGAAACTGGTGAAGCTTCTTAAACTGCTCCTTAATCTGTGTCTCTGTGCGCCGGGCCTGGACCTGAATGTGTCCTGCTGTTTGATCAAACTTCACTTTAACTTCTTTAAAAACCTTTAACTTCTTCTTTAAAGGCTCCAGAGTTTCCTGAAGTTCCTTCTTGTGTCGTTGTGCAAATTCATCAATGGGTCTGAATCTGTGGTTGGTGTGTTTTTCTGAGTCTCTGCAGACGACACACACTGGCTGCTGATGGTCCAGACAGAAGAGTTTGAGTTTCTCACAGTGCAGACTGCAGAGCTGCTCTGAAGCTCTCTGATCTTTCTCCAGTAAGAAGGCTTCACACAGGTTCTTTAACGCCAGGTTTGAAGGTGGTTTTCGCTTAGAGGATGTTGTCTTACAAACTGGACACTCCTGTGCTTGGGTATCTCTCCACCACCTCTGCAGACAGTCTCTACAGAAGCTGTGGCTACATGTCAGAATGACAGGATCTCTGTAGATGTCTTGACAGACCGGACAGCTGAGATCATCCTCTGATCTGGAAGCCATTTTGTCTCTGAGTGAAGCTGAACACAGCAGACGGTGTGTTAAAACAGGAAGTCAGAAAGTTGCCTCAGTCACTCTGAGTTTTTGACAGTTTTTCAGTCAGCAGCAGGTTGCAGTTAAAGTATTTCACTACTTCAGTATTTCTTCTTGTATATTTTAAAGTCAGTTAAAGTTATAGATTTGTAAAGAAGGTAAATCTTACCGTCTGTCTGTTGGAGCGTCTCTACTCGCTGAGAGCTGAACAGCAACTAACTAGTTTTTCCGGTTGACTCATTTGAATAATTATAAGGAGTGGTGCTCTGTCAGGCAACAGGTGTTTGTTTTAAAGGGCACTGATGATAAATACTCCACAGGGTTACGAGGGTTGAAGTCAGAACAAAATCATTCAAATTAAAAGAAAAAAAAATCTAAATTCAAAATCCTCGTTTATTTATCCCCGAGGGGAAATTCAGTGAGTCTGTTAGCTCTGTTAGAATGAGACAGCCTGATGGCTGTAGGAGCAAATCTCTTTTGGATCTCTCCGTCCTGCAACGGAGAGAGAGGAGCCGTCCACTGCTGTTTTTTTGGTCCATAAAGGTTTTGTGTAGGGATGGACCCTGCAAGATGGACTCGAGCATCTCTCCACCATCTCCTCCAGTGTGTCCAACCGCTCCAACCACAGAACCAGCTCTTTAGACCAGTCTGTCCAGCCGCCTTGAATCTCTGTGTCTGATGCTGCCTCCCCAGCAGACTGCAGCATAAAACAACACAGGCTTGAGCCTGTGGAAATCTATGATAATTTCCTGAGTCTTTGAGGTGTTCAGTAAGAGATAGTTCTTGTGACTCCAGTCACTGAAGGCTTTTATCAGATCCCTATATTCAGATTCCTGTCCATTCCTGATCCACGCCACAATAGCAGTGTCGTTCGAGTACTTCTGGATGTGGCAGAACTCAGAGTTGTATTCGAAGTCCGCTGTGTACAATGTGAACAGGAATGGAGCCAGAACAGTCCCTTGTGGAGCCCCTGTGCTGCTCATTAATGTCCCAGAAACACAGTTCCCCAACCTGACATACTGTGGCCTTCCTGTCAGGTAATCTGTGATCAAGGAGATGAAGGAAAGATCCACTCCCATCTCTGTGAGCTTGTTTTTGAGTATGTTGGATTGGATGGTGTTGAATGCGCTTGAAAAATCACAGAACCTGATTCTCACATAAGCACCAGTTTCCTCCAGATGAGCAAGGGCACGGTGAAGCATGTAGAGGACAGCATCATTCACTCCCATGTGTTGTTTGTATGCAAACTGCAGGGGGTCGAGTTTGTCTTTGACTTCAACTCTCAGTAGGCGTAGAATCAGCCGCTCCGAGGTCTTCGTGATGTGAGAAGTGAGGGCTACTGGTCTGTAGTCATTAAGTTCATTAAGCTGGACATTTTATTTTTGGTACCGGCACAACACAGGAAATCTTCCACAGTGCCGGCACACGCCCCTACTGTAGACTGAGGTTAAAGAAGGAGAGGTTGGCACAAATGGGCAGCACAGTCCTTGAGCAGCCTTAGACACACACCATCTGGGCCAGCAGCCTACCCAGAGCAAAGTCTTCCCAGTTCCAACCTCACCCCCATCTCTGTAACAGACAAGGGTGGAGCCTCAGGTGTAAGAGAGGGGGTGGATGCTGCTTCTGAGATGTACACATGTTGAAGAGGAGGAGGTGGAGGAGGAGAAGGAGGAGGAGGAGAAGCAGCATTGTAATAGGGTGAGGCCGCTGTATTGAATCTGTTGAAGAACTGGTTGAGTTCATCAGCTCTTTCTACATGACCCGCCACTGGCTGTATTTTCTTGTTGTTGTAACCAGAGATGGTGTTGATTTCTCTCCACATTTCACGGATGTTGCTGTGCTGTAGATTTCTCTCCAGTTTCTTCTTGTATTCCACCTTTGCCAATTTTAGTCTCTTCTTCAACTTATATTGTACTTGTTTGAGCCATGATTTGTCACCATCTCTAAAAGCTGCCTTCTTCTCATTGAGGATTGCTTTTAAATCACTAGTAATCCAAGGTTTGTTATTGTGGAAAAAAATTGTGGAAGTGTACAGTCCTTGTAGGTATGACTGTCTCTCCACAGATTTTGATGTAATCAGTAAAGCAGTCAACCTGTCTGTCAATGTCCAAACTATTCTCCTCTGTTCCCAGCAACACATTCCAGTCTGTACATTCAAAGTAGTCGTTTAGAGCCTCAGTTGCCTCTGGTGTCCATTTCCTGACTGTGAGTTTAGTTGGAGGTTTCCCCACACACAGGGTTTGTAACAGGTATCAAGAAGAACTAAGTTGTGATCTAAGTGGTGGTAAGGCAGTAGCTCTGTAAGCTTGCTTGACATTAGCATACAGCAGATCAAGAGTTTTATTTTCTCTGGTGGAACAATTAACAAACTGTGTAAATCCAGTAAGGTGGGAGGAGAGGGAAACACGATTGAAGTCTCCAGATATTATCAAGTATGCCTCAGGATGTTTAGTCTGTATCTTAGCAACGAGGTCATGTAGAACTTCACATGGAACTTCAGCAGTTGCCTTGTGTGGAATGTACACAAGTATTGTTATAATATGGCTGAATTCTCTTGGTACATAATATGGTCTCATACTAACTGCCAATAACTCAATGTCTAGACAGCACATCTTCTCCTTGGCAGTAACATGTGCAGGACTGCAACATCTCTGGTTCACAAATAAAGCCAAGCCCCCACCTTTTTTCTTGCCACTAGCTTTTAGCATCTCTGTCTGATCGTATAAGAGTGAAACCAGGTAGATCCACATTGGAGTCTAAGGGCGCATTCACACCTATCTTGTTTGGTCCGGACTTTAGGAGTTTTCAGTTTGATCTGAACCTAAATTCCAGGTGTGAAACGTGCCGAGGACCATGGTCCGCACCAAAGGACTAAAGTTTGGTCTGACCAAAAGAGGTGGTCTCGGTCCGGACCAAAGGAACCATGTCCGAACCTTTTGCAATGTGAAAACAACTTTTTTTTATAGTTTGGACCTTCGTATCAATGACAGGAAGTTTTTTGCAATAACTTGCAGGATTGCGAGCAGTTTTCTCCTCCTCTCCTGTCGTCGGCGATACAGTTTTCACATTAATGAGGAGGCTCATCTTGCGAATACCAAGCACTCTCACGTATTGCTCATTAAGCTGGTGCTGCTGGTAGCAAAAGACCAGCAAAAGTATTACCACAGGTAAAAGGTGGCTCGCTGGATTCATTTTGTGTAAACACGTTAAGGAAGTAACACTGACGTCAGATGCAACAACGCAGCATAACCAAATCAAAATGAGCCACGGAAGTACACAGGGAAATGACGTGTCCAGTAGAATTGTCTTGTGAAGTCCGTTATTCCTTTTGCAGTGTGAAACCAAAACCAACAGGACCACATGTATACAATGTAACAGAAGACGGACCTTGGTTCGGACTTTCAGGTGTGAAAACGCCCTAAGATGTTTTGATTAAACCACGTTCACATAAAACACAAGAGACGACACTCACGGTATACTTCCTGAGTCTTCACCAATATCTCCAGTTCATGTTGGGCAGAGAGTTGACATTCCCCATGATGACTGACGGCAGAAAAGGCTTATATCTCCATATCTGAGCCTTCACATTAGCACCAGCCCGCCAACCACTAAAACACCTCTTCAACTCAGCTGGAATACGGTAATGGTGTCCCCCAGACTTGCGCTGTTTCAATGAAAAAAGGTATTTTCTTGAATAAACTCTTCTCTCCACAGAGAGTTTGTTTATCTCTCCACCACCTCTGCAGACAGTCTCTACAGAAGCTGTGGCTACATGTCAGAATGACAGGATCTCTGTAGATGTCATGACAGACCGGACAGCTGAGATCATCCTCTGATCTGGAAGCCATTTAGTCTTTGAGTGAAGCTGAACACAGCAGACAGTGTGTTAAAACAGGAAGTCAGAGAGTCACCTCAGTCACATTGAGTCTTTGAGTTATTCAGTCAGCAGCAGGTTGCAGTTAAAGTATTCCACCACTTCAGTACTTCTTGTATCTTTTCTTCCCTTAGTTATGGTCACAGATTTGTAAAGAATGTAAATCTTATCATCTGTCTGTTGGAGCGTCTCTACTCGCCGAGAGCTGAACAGCAACTGACTAGTTTTTCCGGTTAACTAATTTGTATATTTTTAAGGAGTGGTGCTCTGTCAGGCAACAGGTGTGTTTTGTTTTAAAGGGCACTGATGCACTGATGATAAATACTCAACAGAGCTACGAGAGTTGAAGTCAGAACATTTTGATAGCAGAAAGGCAGAGAGTATCGTGGCCCTGAGAGCTCAATGTGCTGCTGGTTGTTTCAATAAGATGAGATCAAACTTTGTTCGTCCAGCAGGGAAATTGATGTGCAACAGTTGCAAAGTTAGAAGAGTGTTGACACAAAGAGTGAAATTATACAAAAGACTAACAGACCTCTACAACAGGTTTCTATGGCAACTTTTGAAGAAAGTTACATTAAACTCCATTGTCTGAATAAAGAACTAAGAGGGTCCTGGCGAGAGAGGGGCCATTCCAGGCTGATAGAGAAGTAGCAGTCAACTTAAAAATGTACGGAAGATGGAATAAGAAGTCAGGTGAACAGGTGACATCACGGTGACTACGTCCACTGTTATTAGGGCCTCGGGGCAATTGCACCGAGCACTGGTCCCATACAGCAATAGCTGTATGGGGGGACACATGTCGTGTCCGCTGCTGATCGTAAACAAACAGGCATGGCTAACTGTGCACAGAGTGTCTGGTGCTTGTTGTAAACAAGCGGAGGTCGCTAACTGAACACATACTGCTGCAGCACATAAACATCATACTGCTACAGAGCTAACTGTGCATCTAATTATCACTGTGCAGCACTGCTGCTACTCTGTTGCACGACACTATCGTCTCCTCCCACTTTACCTCCACCTCGTTCCGCAACGCCGGACTGCACTATGAATGGTCAGAAATATCACTTTGCCTTCACAGGATCACTATGAGGCGAAAAGCCGGCACAGATCTAGTGGGACATTTGCGGGACTGCACTATGAAAGGGGCTATAGATAAGGATCAAGCTAATCTAGTAGAGGCCCAGATTTAAATACAGGGCTAGAAATGGAGCATAACACAGGGTTTGCGCGATATTCATTTTATATTTACCACAATGTGGTAAATTTATAGGAAAAATATTTTCTTTAAGTAGAGGATAATATTATCAGGGAGGAAGTTTTTTTCTTTAAGTCATGGCTTTTTTCTTTATCACTTCTGTTAAGAAGTTATTTAATTTAATTTATTTTTTCTGCTGAAAATTGTTGACTCCCGAACACAAATTAATAAGATCTGATCTTATATTATTGAAATTTAGTCTGACACACTGACATCTAGAGAAAAGATGAACACATTAAAACTGAAGACTATCAGACCTGTTGTTTAGTTAAACAGAGCTTCAGTGGTAATATCTTCAGTTGGATTTGATCCCCATTGCATATGAATGGAAACAGTCTCTCAGTGAAAGTATGTGTGTATGTGTGTGTTAGTAGTAGTAGTTAGTAATTTTTACTGTTTTTCCTTTATCTGCTTTGGAAACACAAATTTCTTGAATGAAAATTAGAGAAAAAAGAAAGCCCTCATTAAGATTTAGGGTTAAGATTTAGCAGTGGGCTGCACATTACTGCACATTACCCGTTCATACAGACCAATGCATACAATTATAGTTAAATGTTACTATGATGATAAAACCACACATTTACATTAAAAAATTCACAATGATTTACATTGATTGACAGGTAAAATATTAATAATAATCTCAGATTATCATCCATATGTAGGGTTTTTAAGATGCCTCTTTTATAAATAAATAATACCTTGCACAGGGCACTGTTAATGTAGGGATTTTATATCTTACAGTTATAGGATGCCTCATGCCAGAGCATCAAAATGATCATACATTCTATCCCTCCCATAAGGATATCAAATATGTAAGGATGAACCTGAACAACACTTGTGTGGATCTAATGGTTCACAAGTGTAGTTAGATGGCTATCAGAATTATTAATAATTATCATAAGCCAATTCATCTAAATCAGTCTCATAAAGTTACTAAATTATCAATTTGGAACACTAACTAATAATTAATTTAAAAAATGATAATCAAATAACCATATTCATATTTTCAAGTGGTAGAAGGAATTCAGAATTATTTTCATAGAAGAGGTTGGCAGATCGTTTACAGTGTACAACATTAAATGGACAGCATGTATATTCCAAAAAGGTATGTATTCTAAATAAACAAAGTAAAGTAAACAAAAGCACACAATCTATAGAGTATAGAGAGCTACAAAGTCTAAGCTATAATTATGTACAGTGTAAGCTTTGCTAAAGAACAAGCGTGTGTGTTGGTGTGTGTGTGTGCATGTGTGTGTGTGTGTGTGTGTTTGTGTGTGGAGCTACATGTCAAGACAAGGAGTCTTAAATACCACAAGACAGTGTGGTGTGAGGAGTGGCTTCAACCTGCCTTGGAGGACAATGGGCCATGTCCTGCTGGCCAGGCTTCTACCAAACTGTGTGTTTGTTAAAAGCCAATTTAAAGTAAATTGTATGTGAATCAGTAAGTGAGAAAACCAAATAAGTCAGTAAAGTTAGTTTACATGTATAACTTAATGTCTGGGTAAAGGGAGATTAACATACAACTTCAAATGATGCGGTTACACTAAATATTACAACAATTATACTTAAAAAACACACATAAACCAAATCATTGATTACAGGTAAAATACTTTGTACTTAAGTCCTTGCTGATTTTCTTATCTAAACCCATTACATTACCAACAGTCCAGTTGAGAAAGGGGAGAAATCCTTTTGTTGGGAGTCAGAAGAAGGTTTGGTTTCAGGCTGAAATCAAGCAGTTCTTTGCTGATTTAGTTGCAGGCTGGGTTTCAATAATTTGCCATCTTGCAAATTAAGTTCCGCTTGCTCTTGTTCGTTGAGGAAGTCCTTCTGGCAGTTGCAATGTAAGGGTTTTAAATAATTCAACCTTTAGGTGTGCCGATGAAGACTGGGAGTTGTTTCAGAATTCCTCATTAGAAAAGGAGATTTTCTGCAGGAGGGCCTCAAACCTGAGATGCAATGATCTCTGCAGGAGGTGAGAAAGGAGGTGGGGGCTGGTGAATCCAGGCCTCTGGGTCCCCACCTGAGGGAGATTGAGGTGTTGCTGCTTCGCAAGCAGTTGAGGGAGAGGAAGAGCAGAGGGGAGAGCTGGTCTTTACATTAGACCACCTGCAGTGTCAAAGGTCCCTTCACCAATGAGGTGATCTGTAAGTGTCATAAACACTAGGCGTCTTGGGAGGGGAGATCTCTGGCTATTCCAGAGAACCAAAATGGGGGTTGAGATGCCATTTTGAAGGTGAATGGAAATGCTGCTGCATTTAATCCACATCAGTTCAAATTTACAAATGAACCGAAGATTCACATGTGGCAAGATCCCAACAATCATCCATACTGAAGGACTGTAACTAACAATTGCTTTAATGTCTGCATGTTATTATATTTTAGTTAATTGATCAATCGTTTGGTGTATAAAATGTAAGAAATTACTGAAAAGGAATTAAATCCAGTTTGTGAAAGCTGAATTCTTTAAATGTTTTGGGTTTTCCAAGACCCAAAGAAATTCAGATTCATATAATAGAAAACAAAGAAATAATAGTATGAAATAATTGAGAGGCTGAAAATAGAAGGGAAAAAAAAGACTTTAACAATAAAGTGATTATCAAAATGTTGGGTGATAATTTAATATTTGATAGCCTAAAAATTATAATATAAAACATTTTTTTAAAAACTAAACCTACAAGAAAAAGTTGGATATTATCTAGGTTTAATGTGGTAAATTTTGTAGGAAAAAAACTGGATATTATCCAAGTTTAACGTGGTAAATCTACAAGAAAATGACTGTATATTATCTAAGTTTAATGTGGTAAATCTACAAGAAAAAGGCTGGATATTATATAAGTTTACTGTGTTAAATTTACAAGAAAAATACTGTATATTATCTAAGTTTAATGTGGTAAATCTACAAGAAAAAGGCTGGATATTATATAAGTTTACTGTGTTAAATTTACAAGAAAAATACTGTATATTATCTAAGTTTAATGTGGTAAATCTACAAGAAAAAGGCTGGATATTATATAAGTTTACTGTGTTAAATTTACAAGAAAAATACTGTATATTATCTAAGTTTAATGTGGTAAATCTACAAGAAAAAGGCTGGATATTATATAAGTTTACTGTGGTAAATTTACAAGAAAAATACTGTATATTATCTTAGTTTAATGTGGTAAATTTACAAGAAAAAGTTGGATATTATCTAAGTTTAATGTGGTAAATTTTGTAGGAAAAAAACTGGATATTATCCAAGTTTAACGTGGTAAATCTACAAGAAAATGACTGTATATTATCTAAGTTTAATGTGGTAAATCTACAAGAAAAAGGCTGGATATTATATAAGTTTACTGTGTTAAATTTACAAGAAAAATACTGTATATTATCTAAGTTTAATGTGGTAAATCTACAAGAAAAAGGCTGGATATTATATAAGTTTACTGTGTTAAATTTACAAGAAAATACTGTATATTATCTAAGTTTAATGTGGTAAATCTACAAGAAAAAGGCTGGATATTATATAAGTTTACTGTGTTAAATTTACAAGAAAATACTGTATATTATCTAAGTTTAATGTGGTAAATCTACAAGAAAAAGGCTGGATATTATATAAGTTTACTGTGGTAAATTTACAAGAAAAATACTGTATATTATCTTAGTTTAATGTGGTAAATTTACAAGAAAAAGCTGGATAGTATCTAAGTTTAATGTGGTAAATTTAAAGGAAAAAGCTGGCTAATATCTAAGTTTGATGTGGTAAATTCACAGGGAAAAACTGGATATTATCGAAGTTTAACGTGGTAAATCTACAAGAAAAATCTGGATATTATATAAGTTTACTGCGGTAAATTTACGAAAAAAGGTGGATATTATGTAAGTTTAATGTGGTAAATCTACACAAAAAAAGGGATATTATCAAAGTTTAACGTGGAAAGTTTAATGTGGAAAATTTACAAGAAAACACTGGATATTATCTAAGTTTAAGGTGGTAAATTTAGGTGGTATCTTTAAGTTGTGGCTTTTTTCTTCATCATTTCTGTTAATATTCCTTTAAATTAACTTTTTCTGCTAACAACATCTGACTGCCGAACAGAGATCAATAAGATTTGATCTTAAAATGTGCTCCTTTGCGTATACCTCTGGATAAAGTGGTAATATCTTCAGTGGGGCTTGATCCCCATTGAATATGTATGGAAACAGTGTGTCAGTGAAAGTGTGTGTGAAGGTGTGTATGTTTTTGTCAGTATCAGGATCAGAGAATGACAGCGTTCCTCTGTTCCAGTCCAGATTCACTCTGATCCTGCGGAGCCTCTTCTGCACTCTGAGAACAGTGGCTGGACCTGGTGCTGACCGCACAGAGTAATCACCTTCACAGAACTGTATTCTCCAGAATCCAGACTCTGGGATTCCTCTCCTCGGGGCAGATTCTGCTAACACACCCAGTACCCATCGTGCACTGTCTCCAACCTCGATGTCCCAGCTTTGAGTCCCTGAGTTAAAGCCCTCAGAGCCCAGGATAGACCTGTGATAATCAAGCCTCTCTGGATTATCAGGAAGCTGCTGTCTCTCTCCTGGTTTCACTCTGGTCAGATCTGCAGACAGGAAGAGTTTTGTGCCAGCAGTGTTTGGGTCCAGAATGACAGGACAGTAGGAGACCATGTTCTTCATCTTGTTCCAGATGTTGAAGGCCAGGTTGCCCAGGTGTTTGGCCTCGTCTATCAGAGCTCCTGAGGGCAGCTGTGGATCCTCCAGCAGGGGGCGCTGCTGGACTCTTTCCACTGCAGCCTTGTAGTTGTGCAGGAATGAGACGTGTTCAGCTCTCAGCTGGTCCTCTGTGGCTCTGACTGTGTCTGAAAGAGCTGCTATCTCTCTGCTCAGAGCCTCCATCTTCTCCTTCACCATCTGACTCTTCTGCTCCTCTTCCTCCCTCAGTGCAGCCATCCTGGCCTCCTCTTCCTCTTCTAGAAACTGGTGAAGCTTCTTAAACTGCTCCTTAATCTGCGTCTCTGTGCGTCGGGCCTGGACCTGAATGTGTTCTGCTGTTTGATCAAACTTCACTTTAACTTCTTTAAAGTCCTTTAACTCCTCGTTTAAAGGCTCCAGAGTTTCCTGAAGTTTCATTTTGTATTGTTGTGCAAATTCATCGATGGATCTTAATCTGTGGTTTAATGCCAGGTTTGAAGGTGGTTGTGGTGTAGAAGATGTTGTCTTACAAACTGGACACTCCTGTGCTTGTTTCTCTCTCCACCACCTCTGCAGACAGTCTTTACAGAAGCTGTGGCTACATGTCAGAATGACAGGATCTCTGTAGATGTCGTGACAAACTGGACAGCTGAGATCATCCTCTGATCTGGAAGCCATTTTGTCTCTGAGTGAAGCTGAACACAGCAGACGATGTGTTAAAACAGGAAGTCTGAAAGTTGCCTCAGTCACTTTGAGTCTTTGACAGTTTTTCAGTCAGCAGCAGGTTGCAGTTAAAGTATTTCACTAGTTCAGTATTTCTTCTTGTATCGTTTAAAGTCAATTAAAGTCACAGATTTGTAAAGAAGGTAAATCTTACCGTCTGTCTGTTGGAGCGTCTCTACTCGCTGAGAGTCGCTATTATTTGACAAACACACAGTCTCTTTACAGGAAACTCCTGCTTGATTAAGATATGAGGAGCTCTGATTTAGGAAATCCCACTGCAACATTTGAGAACAATAACAGGAAAGCATGAGACCTTACGCATGAACATTGTGTATATAGTAACAGAAATAGGAAAACTTAAACTAGAAAATTTCCTCTGAGGAAATTCTGAAAGGGCCACGGGGGCTACTGCAGATGTGTGTACACTATGATGAGATTCTTCAGAGATTTATAACAATTAATACTAGTAATGTTATGATACTATATAATATACAAGGAGCACACCTACAACAAGCATTCCTTTTCAAGTATTTATTTATACAGCAACCTATGACCTTTAACCTCAAAATGTGTGCGCGCTTACGTGTGCATGTGAAACTAAAATCACATAAAGTTACCTGTGTGTGTGTGAAGCATGTGTATCTGGAGGAGTGTGCACTCTTACGTGCGCATGTGTGTGTGTGTGTGTCTGTCTGTCTGTGTGTGTGTGTGTGTCTGGTTCTCTCTTTCTTCAGGCTTTGGGGTCGACCAGTCAGAGCAGAGTAATTTACAGAATAAACTGCCGCTGTAGAATGTACCGGAACAGTGACAGCAGCCAGAGGTGGACAGACTGGAATTTCTGGCCTCGAACAAAAAGCATTTTTGACAAAACCATAAAACCTATCATTGATCCGACTTCACTTTGAGCGTCCTGAGTTCTTCCTGAACAGCTACATATGTTTTTTGTGAAGAAAAATTAAGAAATAGCTTTGCAAAGGCGATCTGAAAAACTGTTAAATATGCTTTTCTACAGAAATCTTCCTGCGTTTTTAATATGGGAGCCAATGAGGCTGTTGGTGGTGTTGGTGGATCATCTGTGCGTCCTACGCCCAAACTATAACTCTGACAGCTTTACCAGAGGATTGTGAGTGAGAATACAAATTTTCCTACATTTCTATGTATAAATTATTTCTGTAGAATGGAATTTGCGGCCTGGAGCGCAGTTTTCAAATTTATTTTTTGACAGTTTTTTCCTCTCCCTCTACACTCTGAGCGATGACGTCACACACTCTGACACGAACATTCCGTGCAATACACACCCATTATAATCTCAGAATTTCTCCAAAAATGATCATGGTCATTGAACAGGGATTGGTAAAAAACTATATGACCTATCGAAACGTGGATTAATACACCGATACACAAGACTTGTGTCTACTGTTTAAAGTTTAAATGGAGTCTCTAGGTGAAATTATGCCGGAGAAGTAGACGTTTAAAAATCTCCAATTATTGTTCTTTTTCGCTCATTTTTTTCCGGCCGTCCCATTCATTTCAATGCAAAATTTTGCGTAACGAGTATGTAAGGAGTAATAAATGACACTTTCTGAGTAACAAGCTGAATGCTGGACCATGGCGAGAGAGGCACCATTGCAGGCTGATACAGAAATAATGTACGGAAGACAGAATTAGAAGTCAGAAAAATGGAGATTACAAGAACAACAGTGTGAATGCTCCCGAATCAGCATTCCCACTGATAACACAAAGGAACTCAAACACAACACCATTAGAAACGGGTCACACATTACGTCTGACGTAGATGTGTGTGTTTCCTACAAGAGGTGTGACTCACCAGAGGCCCCACTATACAATTTTATGCCGATACTTGAGTCACGATACAATAATATTGTGATTTTAAGCATTTTGCGATATGACGAGTATTGTGATACAATATATTGCGACTAAACTGTTTAACTGCATTTTGTGTCCACAAAATTAAATTCAATCAAGAATTGTTTTGTCAAATAATAGAAAAATTTCAGTGTATTCATTTCACTTCAGTCTTTTTATTTCTCCACAATGAGAGTCAAACCCACAGACTGACCAACAAAGTATTCAGTCAAACTGAACTGATCAGTCAAAAGTTAAACTGATATGATAAACATGTCTGGACGACAACAACTGCAGCATTTTATCAAACTTTTCCTCAACTTTAAGCTTCACTGCTCTGAATTTTTTTGGAAGAAACATAATAATAATAATAATAATAATAATACATTTTATTTGTAGAACACTTTTCAAAACGCATGTTACAAAGTGCTTTACAAAGACAAGTTAAAAACAGACAAGAAAAAACAGATAAAAATAATGATAGAGAATGACATACTTCTGTGCAATTAAAAGACAGATCAAGGGAAGGTAAAGTTCATGTAAAATCAGGAAAGGCTCTCCGATAAAAGTATGTTTTCAGAAGAGATTTAAAAGAGATCACTGACCCAATAGATAGCCTAACTCTGCAGTCTTATTTCGACAACTTCCCAACATGACACACATGGTGCCTATAGATTGCTTCGATCTTCTAGTTTTATATGATACCAGTATCTCCAGTATATTCATAAAAGTGAGGCCAAAAGGGCCTCTGAAAAAAACGGCAAAATTACTGAGGGCCGTCTGCTAAATATCGATACTTGGCGGCCATGAATCGATATAATATTGCCAACGCAAAAATATTTATATTATATATAGTATATTTCGATACTATACTGTATCGATATTTTCCCTCACCTCTGTTTCCTACCTTTAAACATCTCCATGGTGTCGAGGTTCCTCAGGACTCCTCGAGGAGATCTGGCAGCGAGCAGAGCAGCTTCTTCATACTGAGCTGAATCAAAGAGCTTCATGAACCTGACAGAGAGACAAAAAAAAGGTTCAGGCAGAGTCTGCAGAGCTCAGATTAACTGATCTGGACTTGTTTGTGATGGCTGCACCTGTCCAGGTGGTCTGCCAGGAGTTTGGACTCGTCCACTCCGGTCGGCTCTTCGTGCTCAAACAGCTCGGCGTCGATGCTGCGGGCGTCATCGTCCAAAGCTGCAGAATAAAGGAAGGTGTTTAAATGTTTATTAAATGACACGACATCATCACTCTTCCTCCTTTGTTGTGATGAAATATATAGAATAGAGATTATAAATGTGTTAGACATAAAGCAACAGAGGGAGTTGAACGCTTCATCAGCAGACACACAATAAAATAATATTTACACTTTTTATGGTTTTAAAATCTCCTGAACAGATATTACACCATGATGTGAGTTTTGTGGTCCTCTGTGTCTTTTATTTATTTTTACTACTCTTAACTACATCTTTTATTTATTTTACTATGTTTATCTGTTTGATTGTATTGTTTTATTTTATTTATAGCATCATTTTAGATTTATACACTTATTATTTATTGCTGATTGTTATATGGAAATGTTCGTTTTATTATTGATTCTATGTACAGCACTTTGGAGACGTTTTTGTTGTTTAAATGTGCTATACAAATAACGTGGATTGGATTGGATGTGACACTAGAAGTCTGATGGTTTTGTAAACAGAAAGTATTTCATCTCACCGCTGGTCTGTCTGACGTTCTCCAGTATGAAACCCAGGAGATCCTCCAGAGGAACCTGCTGCTTCTCTTCCTCCCAGCTTGACAGGCGGTCGGACACGGACCTCTGACGCTTGTATCTGCAGAAAACATGCAATTAAAGAATACTGACCACAGCTTTTAAACAAGCCTCGCCTGGTTGGTGTAACCGTGGGACAGGTGAAACATGGGTCACATTCTAGGACTCTTACAGGACTTTCAGGCGGTGGTTCTTGGTGCTCAGCTGGTCTCTGTGGTGCTCGGCGGCCTGCAGCTCAGCGTCCAGCTCAGCTTTGACCTCCAGAGAGACGCATCGACTCGTCCCGTCCAGGAGAGCAGCTCTCTGGGCTTCAAGGTGCTTCAGGTGTCTGTCCAGAGCTTCTGGATCCTCTGACTCAGCCACTGTCAGACCTGGTAGAAGAGGCCAGAGAGCCTGCTGGTGAAACACCTTCACTCACTGCATGAAGGGAAAATCTCATTTTATGATAGGAAAATATCTAGAACAGAACTGCCCATGAAACAGACTATGTCCTAACTTTCAAATGAATTGCCCCACTGCTAAAAAAAGGTGTGTCTAAAAACCAGATAAAACAGTAAATCTGAGGGAAATGATCTTGCTGCATGGACAGATAATTTACCTTGACAAGATTTCTTAAATTAAGATTATTAAATCTAGAAATAAGCATGTTGAACACTTAAAATAAGAAAATAACTCTTAAAACAAGATATATTATCGAACACTTCTAAATCTAAAGTTTTTTTTTTCTCTTGGTAAGAAACAAATAATTTGCAGTGTAGAATTGTCAGCAGCACTGTTGTTAGGTCTGTATGGTGATGGCAATAAGAGGGACTACTTTAACACAGAAATATCATTTTAACAACACTACATGGGCCATAAACCACCAAACACACACATAAACACATGATATTGTGAGTGATCAGGCCAGTCAGTGGTACCAGGTATCCATGAGCTCTGCTCCTCTGAGGATTTCTGTCTCTTCATCTCCTCTTGAAGTTCAGCTGTTTCCCTCCGAAGGACGCTGATTCTAGAAAGAGACAAACAGATGAATTCAGTCACAATCATCTTACAGATTTAAACTTTTACTAAAACCTCTCCTACAAATTTCATTTTCAAGCTTCAGTGTTATATGAGGGAATCACACTAAAGGTTTAATATGAATTATAAAAAGGAAAGCACAACACCAGGCCTCTTTTGTCAACATGTTTTTATCTCATGAGGGTTTCTGCACAATAGCTAAAAGACATTGATCTTGAGTTTTTCTCAACAAAATGAAATATTCATGAATAAATAGTTGTTTTATTACTTCATGAAGCTGAGAATACTACTATATTATTTTACTTAGGTGTGAATTTAAATGCACTTTTACTAGTAAAAGTATTTTACATTGTGAATGTGGTACTTTTACTCCAGTAAAGTATCTGATGAGGATGTTTTGTCATAAATTAAACCACCCAGCAGTTTGCAGCTGAAACGAAAAGTCTGTTACTAAATCAGCTGTTCCTTCACTACTGTAAAATGCTAATCCAGAGTTTAGATAACTAAAACTCATGTATTGTAGTGAGAGGCCGGTTGATTTCAGCTCCTTTAACTAAAGAGACATGAGAACAACACACACCTCTCCCTCAGGCATGCGGCTCGTCTCTGGCAGGTCATCAGTGACTTTGGGTGTGACGTCGACGCTGTCAGAGTTCGTTGCGCCGCCCTGACCTGATCCTCCCTCCTCTGCAGCGCCCTGATTACATCATCATACTCTGCATTTATAGTCAGCAGAAGTTTCTTATAGGCTGTTGCTCGTCCAATCACCTGCCGGAGACAAGGTGAGGAGGAAAAAACAACAAGAGAGAGTTCAGAAACACAGTCAGCTACTCTGTAAACAAAACAAAAACATAAAGAACTTGTGAAAAAGTCTGGCAGCAAAAGTTGCCAAACATTTACGGTTGAATATATATATCAAATATCTGTATTTAAAAAAATAAATAAAAAATCTATGTGTAGAATAATTAAATTCTTATTTTACTTTGCTATGACAGTGTTTGGCAACTTTTGCTGCCAGACTTTACAGTTTTTTTAATGATTTATTTTTAAATTAAATTTAAAGTTTATCTCAATTTGTGTATTTTTTTTTTTTTTTTTTTTTTACATAGAATCCACTATAATTTAACATTCAAGACCATTAAGCATGTGGATAACACTAATAATTTACAGATTTTACTTTCCACATTAAGGTTAATATTTGTAATAAAGTAATTTACTTTTAAAAAAATAAATAATTTTAATTCAGGGTAGTAAAATAAAATAAAAAACAAGAAAACCCTGTAAAATAATACAGTACATTTCTGGAAAATATATTTTTTTTCCAGTGTAGAATTAACAAGTAGTCTTTATTCAAAATCTTCACTAAAAGTACAAAAGTATCAGCATCAAAATATACTTAAAGTACCAAAAGTGAAATTAATCATTATACAAAATCATAAAGGACAGAGGATACCATATACAAGGCAAATGTTTGATTTCTGATATTGGGCTGTTTTAATTAAACTGACATGACTTTTCTTTATTTTACAACAATTTAATGTAATATATTTATAGTGGCTTTCAGCTTCTAATTACAGACACGGCCATTAGAATTTTGTCATATATAAAGTTTCAAAGAAGAGGTTTCTGCTCTGATATTAATGTGTTGGGAAGTTACTTTTAAATTCATGTTTTCATTGGAATTTAAGACCACAATCACAAAATATCCTCTGAAATCACATCTCAAGATATATTAACCCTCCTGTACTACTGGGGTCCTTTTTGACCCCAAATCATTTTCAACATACGATTAATATAGGTTAACTTTCAAAGAATTGCTTGAAATCCCCTAAAGCACATCTGCATCCTTTATAGATGATATAAATTTCAACTTTTTTCATACATTTTTAAAGCACCTGTGGTCCCCAGGGGTCAAAAAGGACCCCATGACATTAGGCTGCTTGCTAGTAGATGCTTTCAAAACATAAGTTTGACCAAAAGTTGACATAACCTACTCTGTGCATTCCAATCAAGAAATTATTTTACTATAACTATTTTTAAAAATTCAGGTTTAATTACTTTTTTTCTCTTGAAATGAGGCCTAATTTTGAATATTTGACTTAAGTTGACCAATAATAATGAAAAAAATATGAAAATTAGAAGTCATTTTTTTGGTCATGAATTGCCTTAAAAGGCAAAAAAAAAGAGTTTGTAATATTTTTTTTCTACATGTCCTAAAAACAGTCTTGTGTAATGGATTCGATGGGATGAGTACACAAGGCTTAACCTGCTGATAACAGCAGGATGCACAATATATCCATAGCTTATATATAACTCTAAATAAGAAATTTAATTTTCCTTTTCTCAGTAATTTCTGTTAGTATTTAAGCCTCATGATAAGGAGCATTTTCTTGAAATATCTTCTATTCTTCTCTGACTAGATGACCATCACCAAAAAGGTCAAAAGGAAACAAACTATCCTGAAACTTTCATTTAGATTCATGTAAAAAAAAGAGTTTACATTCAAAGCATAGCTCTTAGCCGTTATTGTTTAATCAAAATAAAAGGTATTACCATTGTTGCATTTTAAGATAGAGAACAAGATATATGTTAAACAGTAAAAACTGGCCTCTCTTTCAAACCAGAAAATCTTCAAAATCTTACTTTAAGTACATTTTAGTACATTTTTTCACCAGCTATTAAGGAAAATAGGCAAACTACACATAGTAAATCAATATACTGTAATTAAAGACATGTTTGATCTACTTATAAATGACTACAATATTTAAACAGAGTAAAACTACAAGTATTTAAATCTGAACTCGAACTACAGTGCTTGAGTTAATATATTTAACTGAATAAATATGAACCTTATTAAACACGTGGCGGTAGATGGTGTACCGGAGCTCGTCCGGTCCCTCCTCCGGACACCGCAGGTACCGTTTCTCCTGCTCCAGAAACTCCTCCAGAGACCGGAAGAAACTTCCATCCCTCTCAGAAACCAAAATATCTGGCGTAAAACGTGTTTCTTCTGTTCTTGGAGACGAACTGTTGGAGTTTTTTGGCTCAGACATTTGTATTTTTGTGCCAACTTTCAAATCTTTTACTAGTCACCGGCTTGCTGGGTTGTTAAAGTAGAGCCCCAGAAATGTTTGAGACTAATACCAACTTAAATAATGATACGGTTGACCAAAAAAGACGTTAAACGACCACAAAATTGCACATTTTTAGTTGTTTTGACCGTTAAATATCCAAACTTGTGTTATTTGTAAAAATGTGGTATTTAAAAAGAGTTAGTTGCTTTCTTCCTCAAATAATGGAAGTGTCCAGATAAACGTTTTAAACTAATACTGACTTAATTAACTACACGGTTGACCAAAAAAAGACGTTAAACGACCACACAATCAATCATTTGGAGATATCTACAACCGTTAACTTTTGAAAGTTCTCCTCGCGCTTCAGATCTGCTGTTGCTATGGTTACCAAATGCCAATGCCGCCAAACTGTACCTGGGAAATGACGTTTTATTTTTTATTTTTCTGAATCTCTTATTTAAAGTTGCCACTTTATGTGCTGTGATATAAAAAATAAGATTAGTTATCAACAATATTTTAACATAAGACGAAAAAAATAATATTTACAACCTTTAAATGTCCGAAGGTTTCTCAAGATACATTTGTGCTATGGTTACCGCAAAACTGTACTGAGAAAATGGTGTATTTAAGAAGATATAGTCGCTTTTTTCTTAAAATAATTCAAAGTACGTGTCTTATTTACATTTTAGACTTATACCAACTTAATTAACGATACGGTTGACAAAAAAAAGACGGTAATAGACCACAAAATCAATAATTTGGAGACATCTACGACCATTAACTTTTGAAAGTTCTCCTCGCGCTTCAGATCTGCTGTTGCTATGGTTACCAAATGCCAATGCCGCCAAACTGTACCTGGGAAATTACGTTATTTTTTTATTTTTCTGAATCTCTTATTTAAAGTTGCCAATTTATGTGCTGTGATATAAAAAAATAAGATTAGTTATCGACAATATTTTAACATAACACGAAAAAAATAATATTTACAACCTTTAAATATCCGAAGGTCTCTCAAGATACATTGCTGCTAGGGTTACCGCGAAACTGTACTGAGAAAATGGTGTATTTATGAAGATATAGTCGCTTTTTTCTTAAAATAATTCAAAGTACGTGTCTTATTTACATTTTAGACTTATACCAACTTAATTAACGATAGGGTTGACAAAAAAGAAGACGGTAATAGACCACAAAATCAATAATTTGGAGATATCTACGACCGTTAACTTTTGAAAGTTCTCCTTGAGCTTCAGATCTGCTGTTGCTATGGTTACCAAATGCCAATGCCGCGAAACTGTACCTGGGGAATTATTTTTTTATTGTTATTTTTTCCGAATTTCTTATTTAAATTTGCCAAATTATGTGCTGTGATATATAAAAAAAGATGCTAAAGTTATCAACTATATATATTTTTTTTACATAAGACGAAAAAAAAATATTCACAACCGTTAAATGTCCAAACTCTCCGGATACGTTGCTGCTATGGTTACCACGAAACTGTACTGAGAAAATGGTGTATTTAAGAAGATAATAGTCGCTTTTTTCTTAAAATAATTCAAAATACGTGTTCCGTTTACATTTTAGACTTATACCAGCTTAGTTAACCAAACGGCTGGAAAAAAGACGTTAAGCTACCACGTTTGGAGATATTTACGACCGTTAAATGTTCAAATTTCTTCACGCTGTGGCGAAACTGTACCGGGAAAATGTTGTATTTAAACCAAAATAGTCGCTTTCTTCTTTAAAGTAATCAAAGTTAAAGCCCGAAGTTATTTTTTAGGCTAATACCGAGTTAAATAACGACACGGCTGAGAAAAAACAAACCTTGAACCACCACAAAAGTCCTCATTTGGATATATTTACAACCGTTAAATGTCCAAACGTCTTACTCTCTGGACACGTTGCTGCTATGGTTACCGCGAAACTGTACTGAAAAAATGGTGTATTAAAGAAGATTTAGTCGTTTCTTTCTTAAAATAATTCAAAATACGTGTCCCACGTACATTTTAGAGTAATACCAACTTAATTAACGATACGGCTGAGAAAAATAAACGTTAAACGATCACATTTGGAGATTTTTTCGACCGTTAAAATGTTCAAACTTATTCGCGCTCCGGATACGTTGGTGCTGCGAAACTGTACCGGGAAAATGTCGTACTTAAACCAAAAATAGTCGCTTTCTTCTTTAAATTAATTAAAGTTTACGCCCAAAGTTATGTGTTAGACTAATATCGAGTTATATAACGATTCGGCTGAGAAAAAACAAACATTAAACGATCACAAAAGTCCACATTTGGATATATTTATGAGCTTTGGATGTCCACGCTGCTGCTATAGTGTTACCGCGAAAGTGTACCTGGGAAATTATTTTATTTATTTAACCTTTCAGACTTAAATCCATTCTCTTTAAATAGATTAAATATTAATAGTAATATAAATTGATATACCAACGAACGTTAATAATAAACACAAATACACTAAAAAAAAAACGAGTGTTTAATGAAACTGAAACGAAATGTCCCTGGGAATATGACGTATTTAAGAATATTTAGTCAATTTCTTCTTTTAAAAACATTATAGCACGTCCCCTGATGTACGTCGTAGACTAATATCGACTTGTGTAACAATTCGGCTGACAAAAAAAAGTTAAAAGACTTCAAAATAGAAAAATAGCGATTGAAAATATCTCCTAAAGGTTTTGTTTTAAACCTCCTGTTGCTCTCCGGACGGGTTGGTTGCTGTGGTTACCGCGAAAGTGTCCCTGGGAAATGAAGTTTTTTATTTTATTTTTTCTGACTTATTGTCCTGTAATATAAATTTGTATACTAAAGAACGTTAATAACAAACGTAAAATACACTAAAAAAAATAACGTTTTTTTAATTATACTGAAACGAAATTTCCCTGGGAATATGATGTATTTCAGAATATTTAGTCAATTTCTTATTTTTTTTTTAAATTATACTACGTTTCCTGATGTACGTCGTAGACTAATTTTGGCTGACAAAAAAACGTTAAAAGACTACAAAATAAAATAATAATAAAACTACAAACTTCAAAGCTTATGTTGCTGTCCGGACCGGTTGGTTGCTGTGGTTACCGCGAAAGTGTTTCTGGGAAATTAAGTTTTTGTACTTCGTTTAAGGATATTTCCCCCGATTTCGATATTTTTCGGATAGCTAGCTTTTTTTTTAGCACACTCAAACATATGATATGTTATAATGATTTAATAATCACGTCATTACCGACATGTTTAACAAAAAAAACGCTAAAAACTTAATTTTGTTGACATTTTTGATCAGGCATCGTTGACGGGCTACCCGCCCCGTGCAAAATCGGGCAGAAAACCCCGTAGCTCGCCCCTGGAAGCCCTCTTCTCATGATCCGCCATTAGGAGCGAACCTGTGGTAAGAGCGCTCTGCGTTTAAACACAATTATTTACACTAAAAGTCGATTTTAAAGAGAAAATTTCAGCACGAATAACGCGTTTAAACTGTTCTGTGTCGCCCTGTGTAGGTGGGTTGAACGCCAGGATGCAGATTTTCGTCAAAACCCTCACGGGTAAAACCATAACCCTCGAGGTGAGTGAGGAGCCGGGCTGCGGCGTTCAGGGAATGCGGGAAATCACAGTTTTACAGTCAGATTAGTCGAATAAATCCACTTTTAATGAACCCACTGCTATTAAAATCATATGTTAAAATGTTTGAAAGTGTTGTAACGCCGGCAGAGTGACTCTAATGTGCTGCCGTAGCTTGTAATTGAAGCTAGGTGGCTAAGCTAGCAGCTACGTAGACTGTACTAAACACGTGGGTAAAATGAGCCACACTTTCCTCACAAACTCTTCCTGTTGAAGTGAAATAAAACCGATCACACCGCTCAGTTTACAGGCTTGTTACCCGACATGTGATGATGTGTGGGGGGTGAAGGTGTCATGGCTGACATGTCTCTGGTTCACAGGTTGAACCTTCAGATACTATAGAGAATGTGAAGGCAAAGATCCAGGACAAAGAGGGTGAGTGACTGTTTCCTCCTCATTCTCTCATTCTTCACTTTAGTCTCACTGGAGACAGGAAACAGGGACAAGGTAACGAAGTAAATGTACTCTAGTACCCCTGAGGAGTCAGTATTTAAGTATTTGTTTAGAGAGTAGTCATGGAAAACATGATTAGACCACATTGTTTCTAGTTCATTTTAATGTCTGGTTCAACTAAAGGGTCATTTATTTGGACAAATACAATGATAACAACAAAAATAGGTCACAAGAGTTTAATTTAAGAGCCGATATCTAGACATTTAACATGGTTTTATTCATAATAACCAATATCATCAATAAAACCATGTTAAATGTCTAGATATCGGCTCTTAAATTAAACTCTTGTGACCTATTTTTGTTGTATTTGTCCAAACAAATGAACCTTTAGTTGTACCAGGCGTTGAAGAAAACAAGGGTGGTCTAATTTTTTCCGTGACCTTACAGTTTCTTCCTGTGATAAACATACAAACAAGTTACTGCAAAACCTTCAACAGTTGTTAAAAAGATCTGCTCACTTGTTATAAAAAGTGACAAACTTGTCTTAAAATGTTTATTTCTGTCAGAACCTGTTTATTCTACATGTGTCATTTAAAACGTGTCCAATATAATACAATACAAATATTCAATGACGATTAGTTTACACAGAGCAGAGAGGAGAGGACAGGAGTGGCTTGGAACTTGACAATATGTACAATATTACTTCTGTTATTCTGCACAAAGACTGTTTGAGTTGTTAAAGATTTTACATATTGAAGTGAAATACAAGGACACAGAATGTAAAAAGAGTAAAAAAATGTTTAAGATTCTCAGCAGAATCAATCATGTCTTCAGTGTCTCTGAGGAGAATTTAATGTTTTTAACAGGATCTGGTTTATTTTAAATGACACATGGAGAATAAAGAGATTCTGACACTAATATCAACATTTAACAAAACTTTTTAGAACAGAAATGTTCATAACTGATGCATTCAAGGACCAACAAACTGAACCCTTTGATGCACAACTTATAAACAACATGGGTCAAAATGACCTGCATTCATTCCCCATGTTATTTTATGCATATCTTTATTTTATTTTTATTACAAAAGATCATTATATCATTTATCCTTTCATATTTTATGATTTAAAAAATAGTTTCTGTATTATTACATCACGTTTTTACACACACAGTGATACAAAAAAGGGTTTTTATTAAAAGTAAGAAAAAAAACAAACTAGGATGTATGATGATCAAAAACAAGTTAATTGAGGAAAACCTGGAATACTGAATGATGTCATTACTAACAGTGTGTTTATGCTGCTGGCAGGATGTTTCAGTGTTAAATAAGTGTGTGTGTGTGTGTGTGTGTAGGAATCCCTCCTGACCAGCAGCGGCTGATCTTCGCTGGGAAGCAGCTGGAGGACGGACGCACGCTGTCAGACTACAACATCCAGAAGGTGAGCAGGAACCTTTAATCTGCTTTAACACGCTCTGAAGGAGGACCAGTGAGTCTCACCTCCTCCTCCTCCTCCTCCTGCAGGAGTCCACCCTCCACCTGGTGCTGAGGCTGCGTGGTGGAGCCAAGAAGAGGAAGAAGAAGTCCTACACCACCCCCAAGAAGAACAAGCACAAGAGGAAGAAGGTGAAGCTCGCTGTGCTCAAATACTACAAGGTAAAAACCTTTTCACTCACTAAAACCTCTCTGTGTTCTTCTGCTTCCTGTCAGCTCCACCAACACTGGATGACTTTAGTTTTACTTCAAGGTGTCGGCCTGGTTTTAATTGGTAGTCAATGAAATTTTGTTCCAGAAATAATGTTATTAAATGAGTTATAAGTGTAATATCAGGATCTGAGTTGTGAGCTTTACTACAGAGACTTACTGACTCAAAAAAGTAACAAAATCAGTCATCAGTTATTTTAAAGTTAGTTTCTCCTAGTGGTGGAATGTAACTAAGTACATTTACTCAAGTACAAGTTTCAGGTACTTGTACTGTACTTGAGTATTTCCATTTCATGTAACTTTATACTTCTACTTTACCTTTAGAGGCAAATATTGAACTTTTTACTCTACATTTCCTGACAGTTTTAGTTACTTTCAGGTCCAGATTTAACATGAAAAACATGATATATTTCTAGTTAATGATTTTTTTTAAGTAAACCTCATAGTATATAAAGTTAACATGAGAAAATACAAAATAAATTAAAATGCTGCAAACATAAATGCATTAAAAATAGCTATAAAACAATCTGAGTGTTCATTCTGCATAACGAGTACTTTTACTTTTGATACTTTAAGTACATTTTGATGCTGATACTTTTGTACTTTTACTTCAGTAAGTTTTGAATGCAGGACTTTTACTGTAGTGGAGTATTTTCAGTGTGTATTAGTACTTTAACTGCAGTAAATAAAGGATTGAATACTTCCACCACTGAAGTTAAAAAGTTTGCCTCTACTTTCTACTTTCCACTGTTTCATCAGGGTGAAATGAATTATTTTTGTTTCTATGAAACATTTTAAATATTGTAACAGATGTTGAGCTGCATCTTGTTCTGGTTTAGTGTATTTATGAGGACTCTGTGTTTGTCCAGGTGGACGAGAACGGTAAGATCCACCGTCTGAGGCGTGAGTGTCCGGCTGACGAGTGCGGCGCCGGCGTCTTCATGGCGAGTCACTTCGACCGCCATTACTGCGGCAAGTGCTGCCTCACCTACTGCTTCAACAAGCCCGAGGACAAGTAGACGACTGCTCAATAAATGTTTTGACTAAAGTCACTCCGCCTCACTCTGCTTATTGTTTACATGTTGGAAAGTCACATGACCGCAGCTTTATCTGAGAGATAACTCAGGTGTTAGGAAAATTACTAACTTTTCTCTCACTGAAACACGTTTATTATTATTCAACTGCAACAAAAAGCATATTAGATTTTGTAATTAACTAAAAGTTTGATCTGTTCTGTTGGTTTGAATCTTTCAAGTAAAAAAGAATGAAAGATTTACAGGATCATCTTAATACATTAAACACTTTACAGTTGGTCTTTTGTAATCAAATTTTGAGATAAATTACGATAAAGTCAAAATTGACACTTCTGAGAGGCCAACATTTACATATTAAACAGACTTAAAATGAGTCTTGTAATCAGTTTTTTTTTTTTTTTTTTTGAGACACTGAATTTTAGGTCTTCATTAAATGAAAGCCATACTCAGGTTTAGAAGAAATTAAATTAAAGACATGAAATATTCCAAATTGAGTTACTGACAAACTTTTCTATCATTCTTATTTATTGAGATGCATCTGTACAAACTAAAGAAGTTATTGTACATAAGTATGTAATTAAATACAGGAAGAAACAAACATTCTAACTGCATTTTCATACAGCATTTGTATTTATTTATTCACTCATTGAAGTGTAAATTTAAGGAAATGTCAAACAGCAGTTAATAATTCTTCCAGCTTTTGAAAAACCAATTATTGCTCATAGAATTGCACAAAAAAAAAATGATTAAGACAATTAAACGGATGCTTTTTATTCTTTGCAACTTAAAATTATAAACTTTAATATTCCTGGGGGTATTTTCCTGTTTCGTCCATCTGAAATAATCTTTAATGTCTAACTGGGTTTCCAAGAATACTGCAGCATAACATTTATTTTTCTCTTCATCTGCAACTTTGATCAGTTATTCATGCAGAAACAATGAAAGACATTCTAACTGATCAACAAAATAAAGTATATAAAAAATGTATGAATGTAGAAACTATTGAAACTTTAAATATTTGAAGCTGCCATGAATAAAAAGCATCCAGTTTAAGAGTTGGGATTCGAACCACTGACCCATTATTATATAACTTATCACCAGTAAGTTTTAAAAATTACATTTTATTTGTCCATTTTTAAGAAGTTTTTGCTCATATTTGTCGGATCATTATTGGTCTGTATTTATTGAAGTTTCCCACCTGCAGCTCCTCAGTCTGTCCAGCAGGAGGCGCTGTGTGCTGCGTTCACAGTCTGAAAGAGAAAAAAACTACAGAAAACAGTGAAACATTTCATCATGTTGATCATCTGACAAAACACAAAAAATGTTGGCAATAATAAACAATTTAACATAAATTTAGTCACTGAATTTTTAACTTTCTATCAAAATATGGACTTCAAAGATTCCACCTTTGAAATATGAGATTTATGTAATACATGTTTAAATCCATTACTGCCAATTATTTCCCTAGAAGACATTCAATTAATTAAGTCAAAACCAATAATACAAATATAGGAAATATATTTAAATTCTCTACTTTCATGAGATAAAATTAATGATGTTCAAACTATTTAGTTTTTTTTCTGGAAAAAATTAGCTTCAACAAATGAAATAAACAATCAACTATATAAGTAAACAATTTGCCCTGCCATATAAAAATTATATTTAATTATAAACTGGGTCAAAATTCTTTTAATTTTTAGGGGGATATTGTTAATCAAAATTTCATTAATAATTTTGTTTCAATTCTCTTCAAATTTTGATTTTCTATCATATTTTTTTTTCTTTAAAGATATTAAATTAATAAAGATTAATCTATTAATGACAACAATTTCCACGAGTCAAAAACACAAAATAATTTAATAAATAAAAATTGTGACTTGAACCTAAATGTCATTTTAAAGATAATTTGCTGACTTAATAACTCTGAAAATATGAAAACATTTCTTTATTTACATCTTCACTAAATATAATTTTTTTGTCTTTCTACATTTTTTTCCAATATTAAAAAGTATTTTTAATGCTGATTATTGCAGTAACGGAGCATCAGAAGAACGAGACGACGCAGCAGCAGTTTGTGTACTAAAATAAGGTTATTTACTTAAAAATCGTTACATTGGACAGACTGAATACAGAGTTTCATTTCCTTGGTAAACTCATAAGGCACCGAACCAGATGCTGTACAAAACAACAACAACAACAATAACAACACCACAACAGAAACATTAAAGATTTACATATTAGAGATTATTTCTATACGTACGCAGAGTTTTCTTGCATATTTATTACAGAGAAAAAACACCAAAGTTACTGCTCTTAAATATGTATGAACGGACACACACACACACACACACACACACACACACACACACACACACACACACACACACACACACACACACACACACACACACACACACACACACACACACACACACACACACACACACACACACACACACACACACACACACACACACACACGTCGTCCTGCTGCTGAGGAGAGAAACCAGCTTCAACAGTTTAAAGGAAAAGTCCGACATGTTTGATAAATCTGTGTTCAGAGTGATTAGCCTAGCTTAGCATAAACACTGGGAGCAGAGGGAAACTGCTAGCCTAGCTCTAGTTAGCTCCCATGCTAACTGTTGCTCAAACATTTCTGTTTCTGCTTAAAGAAACAAGTTAAAACATGAACATCCAAAATATTTGGATGAGTTTTGATGCTAGGCTAACAGTTTCTATCCACTCCCAGTCTTTGTGCTAAGCTCAGCTAGGCTAGGCTAGGCTAGACACAACCTCGACTGGTTTTTCAACTGAAAACTTTCATGATTTTTGATGCTGTAGACTAAAGAAACTTTATTTTGAAATAAATGAAGGAAGCTCAGCTCTGAATCTGATTGGACGAGTTAGACTTGAGTGGGAGGAGCCAAAGTTAGTTGTCATGTTATTTAATATTTCTGCAGTTTAACTGATTTTAATCAACATTTCTGCAGCTTTATCATAATTACTTTGATACGTTTGCAGTTTTTAATTGATCAGCTTTAATATTTCTGCAGTTTTAAACCAGTTAATGTTTATTTGCACTAATATTTACAATATTTTTTGCACATTTCTGCAGTTTTATCCCATTTTGCTGCAAGGTTAACCTGATAACATTAATATTTTCAGTGATTTTTGTGATTTTGTTTTTCAGAATTTGTGTCTTTTTTGGCTCCAACTACTGATGATTAACTCAGACAGACAGACAGACAGACAGACAGGTAGAGAGAGAGAGACAGGTAGAGAGACAGACAGACAGACAGACAGACAGACAGACAGACAGACAGACAGGTAGAGAGAGAGAGACAGGTAGAGAGACAGAC